>NW_005370332.1:2248653-2253372 GCF_000412655.1 Myotis brandtii
CCTTGACCAGAATCGAACCTGGGACCCTTGAGTCTGCAGGCCGATGCTCTATCCACTGAGCCAAACCGGTTAGGGCAATTAATTCCCTTTTCATGTGCACGAATTTCGTGCACTGGGTTACTAGTACACCATAACCAACATGGGTTTATCTAAGCCATGGTTGGTTGGTTGAATATTTGGTTTAGTATCCCAAATCAATGGAATATACTACATCAATAGAATAAAAGATAAAAACCTCACAAGCATACCAATAGACATAGAAAAAGCATTGGAAAAATCTTATATCTTTTCATAATAAAAACTAGAAATATAAGAGAATTTTCTGAACCCTATAAAGGGCACCCACAATATTCCCACAGCTAACATCATACTTAATGATGAAAGACTGAGAGCATTCTCCCTAATATCAAGAACAAGACAAGGATGTCCACTCTCAATGCCTGTATTTCACTGGTGGTTCTAGGAACCACCAGTAAAGGAAAATTGGGCAAGAGAAAGAAATAAAAGGCATCCAGATTACAAAGAAAAGAGTAAAATTATCTCCACCTACACAGAATATGATTTTATAAAATCTTGAAGAATCCATTAAGTCCCTAATAACAAACAATCAAAAACTTTAGCAAGGTTGCAGGACCCAAGATCAATACACAAAAATCAATTGTATTTCTCTATGATAGCAATTAACAGTAGGAAAATGAAAGTAAGAAATTTCCATTTACAATAGCACAAAAAGAATAAAATACTTAGGAATGAATTAACTAAGGAAGTGCAAGACCTGTACACTGACAAATAAAAAGCATCATTGCTGAAAATTAAAAAAGGTCTAAATAAATGGAAAAATATCTCACAATCTTGGATTCAAGATTTAATATTGTTAAAATGGCAACACTCCTCAAATTGATTTAATGATTCAATGCAACCTTTTCAAAATCACACCTACTGTTTTACCAGAAATTAATAAACTGATCCTAAAATTCACAAGGAAATGCTAGGGACTCAGAATAGCCTAAATAATGTTGAAAAGAATGACAAAGTGGGAGGATTCACAGTTCCCTTTTGAAATTTAATACACAGCTATCATAATCAATATAGTGGAGTGCTAATGTAAAAATAGACATATAGAACAATGGAATAGATTTGAGATTTTAGAAATAAGCTCTCACATTCATACTGCTTTTCTACAAAGGTACCAAGACAATCCAATGGGCAAAGGATTGTTGTTTCAACAAATGGTACATCCACATGCAAAAAAATGAAATTGGACCCCTACATCACACTTATACTAAAGTTAACTCAAAATAGCCCTAGCCAGTTTGAGTCAGTGGATAGAGCATGGACCCATGGACTGAAGGGTCTCAGGTTCTATTCCAGTCAAGGGCATGTAACTCCCCCTCTCTGTATCTCCCCCTTCCTTCCACTCTATCTAAAACATCAATTGAAAAATATCCTCAGGTGAGGATTAAAAAAAATAAAAAAATAAAGTTAACTCAAAATAGATCAAACACTTATATGTAAAGGCTGAAGCTATAAAACTGTTAGAAGAAACCTAAGATATAAAACTTCATGACCTTAGATATGGCAATGGATTCTCAGATATGACATCAAAAACATAAGCAACAACAACAAAAATGATAAATTGGACTTCATCAAAATTTTTAAAAAATGTTTTTGTGATTCAAAGGACAGTACCAAGTAAGTGGAAAGAGAACCCACAGAATGTTAGAAAATATTTCCAAATCATATATGTGATAAGGGACTTATATCCTAAGTGTATAAAGAACATTTACAACTGAACAGCAAAAGACAAACAACTCAACTAAAAAATGGGCAAAGGACATGAATTGACAGTTCTCAAACGGTGATATACTAATAATCATTAAGCACATGAAAAGATGCTCAATATTATTCATTATTAGAGAAATACAAATCAAAACCAACATGAGACACCAATTTATACAAACTAGGGTGGCTATATGGTAAAGACAAACAGTAACAGGTGTTGGAGATGGTGAGAAGAAATAGGAATGCTCATACTTTGCTGAATTGCTCATGAATTTGTAAATGCTCTCACATGTAAAATGTTATAGCTACTGTGAAAACAATTTCGTACTTCCTCAAAAAGTTAAATGGAGAGCTAACATATGACCCAGAAATTTCATTCCTAAGTATATACCTAAGAGAATTGAAAACATATAGTCACACAAAAACTTGTACATGAATATTAATAGAAGCATTATTCATTATCACGAAAAAAATAGAAACAACCCAAATAGCCAGCAATGGGTGAATAAACAACATTTGGTAAAACCGTACAATGGAATAGTACAATAAAAAAGATACACAGTACTGATACATTCTACAACACTGATGAACCTTGAAAACATTATACTAAGGGAAAGATGTTGAAAACAAGAAGCCTCATTATTATAAGATTCCATTTATATGAAGTGTTCTGAATAGGAAAATCCATACATACAGAAAGTAGATTAATGGTTGCCAGGGATGGGGTGAGGGGAAAATTGGCAGTCACTGCCAACGAGTATGGAATTTCTGATGAGGGTGATGAAAATGTTCTGAAATTAGATAATGTTGGTCATTGCATGACTTTGTGAATATACTAAAGACAATAGAATTTATCACTGAAAATGTAAATTTTATGGTATGTTTAGTATATATCAAGAAAAAGTTATTGTCCAAGAAAAATACATATTCTACTCCTATCATTAGTTAATAGACTGGTGTGCTTATGATGTATATGTGTTGGTAAGGGAATAGTGAAGAATGAGGCCAGATTATTTTGCTACAATGATTCTGAAGGTAAAATACTAAAGCATTTAATCTCACAAATAATATAAGAATGCCTCCTATCCCTGTTACTGCTATTATTATTATCATTTATATCTATTATTATTACTACTGTCATATTATGGAAATTCTAGAAAGAACAATACATCATGAAACAGAAATGACAACTATAGCTATTTAAAATAAGAACATATTTTTATTTGCAGATTATAAGATTGTCCTCTAAAAAATTCCATGAAGTTCAATTTAAAAATTGTGAGAATAAGAATAAATAAGAATAAGCTGGACAGATATACATATTAAATCAATAGTTTGCATTTAAATTACAAAACCTCATTAGAAAATATTACTCCCAAACATTCATTTTCTAAGATTAGGAAAAAAAATTAAAAGCCCAGAAATAAACACCCCACAAGACTTGGGATTTATGTGAAGAAAAGCAAAAATAGAGCACTTTGAAAGAAGAAAAATAAGTGCAGAGGCAGGTCATAATTCTGAACAGCAACACTGAATTATTTTAAATTGTTAAATTATTTTCAAAATAATTTATGAGTTCAATGTAATTTTTATTCTAACCTCCTAAAGAATTTATATTGGAATATTTTGAAAAGATGCTAAAGATTATCTAGAGGGAAAACCAGTGAGACTAGCCAAGGAAATTTTGAAAAGGGAGAGTCATTAGAAAGGCCTTATCACATCACATATTCTAACTTTACCCTCCTCACCTGCATGACTCCTTTTAAACTGGGGGATGTGGAATTGGTACAAGAATTAATATCTGAGGAAGACATAAACAAATGGAAGAACATACCATGTTCATGGATTGGTGGAATCAACATCATTAAAAAGTCCATACTACCCAAAGCAATCTATAGATCCAATGCACTCCTCATTAAAATACCAATGGCATATTTCACAGACCTAGAATGAACTCTCCAAAAATTCATCTGGAGTAAAAAAAGACCCCGAATAGATGCAGCAATCCTGAGAAAGAAGAACAAAGTAGGAGGGATCTCAATACCAGATATCAAGCTGTATTACAAAGCCACTGTTCTCAAAACTGCCTGGTACTGGCACAAGAACAGATATATAGACCAATGGAATAGAATAGAGAACCCAGAAATTGACTTAAACCACTATGCTCAATTAATATTTGACAAAGGAGGCAAGCACAGTCAAGACAGTTTCTTCAATAAATGGTGTTGGGAAAATTGGACAGATACATGCAAAAAAATGAAACTAGACTACAAACTTCACCATACACAAAAATAAACTCAAAATGGATAAAGGACTTAAACATAAGATGGGAAACCATAAAAATATTAGAGGAATCTACAGGCAGCAAAATCTTAGACATATGCCGAAGCAGTATCTTCACCGATACAGCTCCCATTGCAATGGAAAATAAAGAGAAAATAAAAAAATGGATCTACATCAAAATAAAAAGCTTCTCTACAGCAAAAGAAGCCATCAACAAAACAACAATTAAGCCCACTGAATGGGAGAACATATTTGCCAACGATATCTCCAATAAGGGTTTAATCTCCAACATTTACAGGGAACTCATACAACTTAACAAAAGAATGATAAACAATCCAATAAAAAATGGGCAACAAAACTAAATAGATACTTTTCAAAAGAGGACATAAGGAAGGCCAAGAGACATACGAAAACATGCTCAAAGTCACTAATCATACGAGAGATGCAAATCAAAATGACAATGAGGTACCATCTCACACCTGTCAGAATGGCTATCATTAACAAATCAACAAATGACAAGTGCTGGCGAGGATGTAGAGAAAAAGGAACCCTTGTGCACTGCTGGTGGGAATGCAGACTGGTGCAGCCACTATGGAAGACAGTATGGAGCTTCCTCAAAAAACTAAAAGTGGAACTCCCATTTGACCCTGTGAT
>NW_005370332.1:2253697-2257806 GCF_000412655.1 Myotis brandtii
AGGACACATATGTAATACCTTAATCAATAAAGAAAAAAAAGAATTAATATCTGAATTAATGGGAAAACATGGTCCAACAGAAAAACAACCACCACCATTACCACTACTCTCATCAACAGCAACAAAACACTTGATTTATAAAGAATTTAGAATATAACCAATATGACCTTCTAAATTAGTGGAAGGAATAGAATTATTTGGTAATGGTACAGGTACAATTGTTTAAATATTTGAAAAATAAATTTATATTGCACTTATTTTCTTTACATCAGATTTATTAAATAGTTGAGTATGAGAAACAAAGAAAAGATAAGGCCAGAAAAATAATGGTGAATACTTATTTAACTTTAGCTGAGAAAGAACTTTTTGAGTATAAATTAATGGAAGAAACCATAAAGGAAGAGCTTGATCAATAAGACCAAATAAAATAAAACACTGTATCCATAAAAAGTACCCCATTCATGTTATGTACCATAGGTTTAGAATGAAAGATCGATAGTTCTGGACTTGTGTTTTGAAAAATTACTGTGTGGAGAATGGATTCTAGAAGGGCAAGAGTTGGAAGTGGATAAACGATTTAGCAGGGTATTGCAGTAAATTAGGAGAACGATGATTCTGGCTTGGACTAGAGGAATAATGGAGATGGTTAAAAAAGGTCAAATTTTGGGTACATTTTGAAGCTAGATGACTATTTCTAGAAAAATTTACTCTGTGCAGATAATTAAGGAAATAGGATAATTAGAAGGATATGTTAATCAGGATAGAGTATACACTTGACAGAGGAAAGTATCAGAGGAAATGGTATTGGGCTGGAGCACACCTAAATGAATTAGCTTTGACAAAATGGAAACATACTTCATTTGATGAAATGATGAAAAAAAGGTTGGGTACAGGATATTGCTGTATTTGTGTGTGGTAGATTATTAAGGTGAAGAAGTCCTCGTTTCAAGCCTCTATATTTTTTTGTAGTAGGTCAAAGGTGCATTAGGGCAGAATGGACTTCATGAGAGAGTGACCTATGCAGTCATAAAAGGCTCCTCACTCAGAAGGGGGCTCCACACTTGGGGTTTTAATACTCTGTGATTGCCACCTTGGAATTCTTAATCATTTTACCTTCGAATTTGTTTTGTACACGTGACGTCCGATGGGAAAGTGGAACACCCTTGGGTCTTACCTCACCTCCCACCTCCCCAGGACTGATTCTGGGTTGGCTACTCCCCTGCCCCTGTCTAGGAATATGTTAATGATCAGGGTCAGGTGTGCACAGCCCATTCCTTAAGTGGTGGGAAGAGACCTGGGTAACTATGAGTGTCTACATTTGTCCCAGGAGTGCAGCATTATATAGTAATTAGAGTCCCAGTTCACAGAATTCATGCATGGGTAGGGTTCCTAGCACCTGCCGACTGCCAGCCAGGGCCTCCCTTCCCCAGTTGCCACCTGCCGGCAGGGGCCTTCCATCATTCCATGCCACCCCCTGGTGGTCAGCACACATCATAGGGAGCAATCAAACTCCTTCCTGGTCAGTCGAACTCCTGAGGGGACACTTTGCATATTAGGCTTTTATATATATAGATGAAAAGAATATTGACAAATTGAGGCAGAGACTGCAAAAGGAAGAAAAATGCTTTTATCTTCCTGTTTGAACCAGGAGCCTTGCATTTTCACTTTGTATTGGACCATGCAAATTATGTAGTTGGCCCTGATTAAGGGCCCTGAAGAGGGCAGTTAAGGTTTGGAAAATGCTTCAGTGGAATGGGAGATGAAGTATGTAATAGGATTTCTAGGCAATGTTCATGAATTTGGATTGGCATTAATTTACACTGTTATGTATCATCACTCAAGAAGCATTCAGCATCAATTTATCCGTTACTGGTGATTTCAGAACAAATGTGATAGAAATGCAATACTGAAATCAAAGAAGCAGCCTTTTTGTGATTAATAAAGCTTTTTAATGGAAGAGCCACTAAACAATGATTCTTGGAAAGTGTTGACCGAGCACCAAAAGTGCAATTCCTCAAACTTCTGCAGAATTCATACAGTAAACATTTAGCTTTTTAAGGCTATGTGGTTTAGATTCTCCATCATCTCTCTGTGACTCTCTCTAGTTGTAGGGCAATGGAGAATATGGATTCTGTTCTGACTTTTGTGATATTTGAGCACTATCAGTAATTTTGCATTAGGCATGGCTGAAAATAAAAACAGCATTTCATAGAAAATTTCAGTCCCTTTCTCAAAGACCCAGGAAAGAAGCCTAACCATCTTAAGATTGGCAAGATTTGCTCTGGTTCAGAAAGTCAATGGCTTATTGAAAACATACATTTTTCTTTGAATCTTAACCTGGAAAACTTCACTAAGATCACAAAGTTTCCTTGCTTGACTGAAACGGCAGCATTTTGCGAGGTCAATATAAACATTAAATTAGGACTTGAAAGATAACATCAGCTTTTGCTTTTTGTTCAAGACCATGTCTTGGTTTAACTTCACTTATTGTCTCTTTAGATTGGGGACGACAGGGATATAAAATGCATTTTTTCAGAGATGTTACTCTGAATTACTTTATTATGCAGTTCGCTCTTCTGCCAGCAATGTGTTCAGTGACCTGCCTGATTCCTTGTGCACACATGCCTTCATTCTTGTTTCTCGATACAGGCATTCATTTCCATGACTCGAGACTGAAAAAATTATCAAATTGGAAGTGTTTAGTGTCTTTGAGAAGCTATTTTTTTTGTTTCACTTGAGTTGTTATAGAATAGGCTTGCTTCTCAAAAATCTGACCTTTCCCAAGGAGAACAGTAGTTGGAGAGACAAATAAGTTGAGTACTCACTGCTTTCTGCTACTTTCTGCATCGATGTGCAATTCATGAATGAAGGCAATGTATTATATTTGTTGTACATTTGGGGTCTTTGATCTCAACCTTCTACCAATTCTAAATTCATCTGTATCTCCTGGTTTAGGACAAATACGTGGAACAGAAACCCAAGACATGAGGAATTCAATATCAAGGCACTTGATTGTAGTTTTTCTCCAATTTTTTTTAATCCTAGTTCAAGTAATTGGGTCTTTACTTGGTCCCTGGGAATTTTCTGTATGGATAGGCTATCAATTCTTGAGGGACGGGGACCTTGACTTGTTCTTGCCAGTTCTGAACTCAAGCTACATTCCTTTGATGAAAGCCCTATTACCAGCTACTAGACTTTCCTTGGTGCTGACTGCAAACTTAGATCTTTGAATTCTGTGTTCCTAAACCTTTTGTGGTTTTGCTCTGTATACTTGTTGGGTAATCCTTTAACAAATTGCTATCACTATGTCAACAGCTTATCAATGCCACATAACATTTATTTTCTTGGAGGCCATCTTTGTTCTGTCTAGCAGGGTCTATTCCCATTACTTGACATTTAATCAGTTTCCGCAGTATGTAGCACCCCAATGTGTCCCAGTTTTATTAATCCTTTGGCTTCCAGATCTGTCACAGGAAAAGACAGAATGATACACAGGAATATCACCAAAAGACTGTAGATTCAGCTGCTTTGAACTTGTAGGACATTAGAAGACTATATGTCTATATATATAAAAGGCTAATATGTAAAGTGTTTCCTCGGGAGTTCAACCAGGAGATTGGGAGTTAAATCCCTCACTATGATGTGCGCTGACCACAGAGGGTGGTGCGGAACATGGCGGGAAACGAGCAGCAGTGGCAGGGTGCTGAGGGAGCAAGGGAAGGAGGAGGTGGGGAGGTGGGGAGGTGGGGAACCTAATTGGCCCTTATTGCTGGCCAGGCCTAGGGACTCTACCCATGAACAAATTCCATGCACCGGGCCTCTAGTCTACACTAATAAAAGAGAAACATGGTAATTAGCGTACGACCGCTACCCTTCTCATTGGCTAATCAGCATATCCTTATGCAAATTAACTGTCAGCCAAGATGGCGGCCGGCAGCCATGCACTGAAGCGAACAGGGAGGCTTGCTTGCTCCAGTGACGGCGGACTCCAACGTTCCCCGCCTAATTTGCCGGCCTCTCAGCTGCAACTCTAAGCAACTATGTTGCAAATATAGAAGCTAAACAAAACCCCAGAAACCGGCTTTCAGTCAGCCGGGCTTCAGCCAGCC
>NW_005370332.1:2258869-2293151 GCF_000412655.1 Myotis brandtii
GATCCGCCCTGCTCTGTGCATGACAGGGGGCAGCGCCCCAACTGCCCAATCGGCCCTGCTCTGAGCCCGACCAGGTGCTGCACCTAGGGATTGGGCCTGCCCTCTGCCACCCGGGAGCAGGCCTAAGACAGCAGGTCGTTATCTCTCGAGGGGTCCCAGACTGTGAGAGGGCACAGGACGGGCTGAGGGGCCCCCTCTCCCCCCCGAGTGCACGAATTTTTGTGCACCGGGCCTCTAGTATATATATAAAAGCCTAAGCGATCGTCCAACCCTTTAACCAATTGACCATTTGCCTGGTAGCTATGACATGCAATGAACACCAGGGGGCAGATGCTCTCAATAGTAGAGGAGGGAGCCCAATTCCTCACAGAATTAGCCATGGGTTATATTGCTGCTGGGGCACTGTCGGCTCCAAATCTGCTTCACCCGCACCCCGGACCCAGAGATTGGTTTCAGCCTGATCCCCTCAGGCCAGGCCTCTAGTATATATATTTGCTGTCAAGATGTTTATAAGGGAAATAAAGGTGAAATCAGTATTATGAGAAAGGTAGAGAGAATGTATTTTATAAGCTTAGAGGTGAAAGAGTGAAGTAGAAATATTTTGGTTGGTTTGCAATAAACAGAAAACAATTAGAAATATCTTATGCAAAAAGGAAGAATCCTATATAATAAAAACCTAATATGCAAATTAACCGAACGGTGGAATGACTGGTTGCTATGACGCACACTGACTACCAGGGAGCACAGGGGGAGCGCCGCTCAGCCAGAAGCCAGGCTCACGGTTGGCAAGTGCAGTGATGGTGGCAGGAGCCTCTCTTGCCTCTGCTGCAGGTGGGTGGTAAAAAGCAGGTGAACATCCCCTGAGGGGTCCTGGACTGTGAGAGGGTGCAGGCTGGGCTGAGGGACACCCCCCCCCAGTGTATGAATCTCGTGCACCGGGCCTCTAGTTGGTTATAAAGAGGTATGTGGAATTCACAGGTATAAATATAGCACATCTTTGAGTAAGGGACTCACTTGTCATCTCTCACATTTGTTTCTATTTATACACCTGCTTCATTCTCTGAATATAAGTCCTCTTAGCTTTTAAGATGACAAACAGAAAATATGATCTTTTACAAAGCAAAGATTACACCCTGGCTGGTGTGGCTCAGTTAGTTGGAGCATCGTCTCATACACCAAAAGGTTGTGGGTTCAGTTCCTACTCAGGGCACATACCTAGGTAGTGGGTTTGACCCTTGGACAGGGCTCATAAAGGAGGCAACAACCGATGGATGTTTTTCTTTCCCATTGATGCTTCTCTCTCTCCCCTCTCTTTCCCTCTCTCTAAAATCAATTAGCATAACCTTTGGTGAAGATAAAAATAAGCAAACATATATTTGATCCTATAACTCCTTGCTTTAAAACCCTCTGATGGATTCCCATTGCACCTAGAATAAAAAAGCCCTTAACGTGCTCTACAAAGCCCTATGTTATCTGGTCTCTACCTACTTCTCTAACCTCATTTGCTACCACTTCTTTTTTTATTCCTCTGTCCTAGGAAAAGGCAGAATGATACATAGGAAGATCATCAAAAGACTGTAGATTCAGCTGCTTTGAACTTGTAGGACATTAGTACACAACTTAGACTCCTGCTTTTGAGTCTTCAGATTTTGTTTCCCTTACTTTTTATTACACTTCCCCATCCTATTTTTCTAGTATATATTACTTTCTGAAATTATGCGGTTCATGAATTTATCTGTTTATCATCCAATACCTTCCAAGTTGTGAGCTGTATGAGACCTAAGGCATTGCTGTGCTTTTCACTCTTGTAGCTTCAGTACCTAGAACTATGTGTGGCACATATTGAGGACTCAGTGAACATTTGCTAAACCAATTAAAAGAATAAGATGATAGAACATTGAGAGTTAGACATCAGCAGAGTGACCTGGCATTAGGGAGAAAGAAAGGCATAAATAATAATAATGTTATTTAATGATATAGAATGTATAAAAACAAACAATAAATGGTAAGTCATGTGCTTGCTTTGGCAGCACATATACTAAAATTGGAATGATACAGAGAAGATTAGCATGGCCCTTGTGCAAGGATGACATGCAAATTCGTGAAGCGTTCCATATATTTTTAATTAAAAAATAAAATGGTAAGTCATATTAGCTAATGTTTTTTGAATACTTTCTGTTTGATGCTGTTCAATGAATGTGTTAATTCATGTAATCCCTTCAACAATCTTATGAAATAGATCCCATTATAATCCCCACTTTAAATTTGTGGAAGCTAAGGCATGAAGATGCTAAGTGATGTGCCCAAGGGCAAACAGCTAGTAAAACAGAAAGACAGGATTCAGGATACAGACCTAGATAGTCCCAGTCCACACACAGTACACCTAATCTCTAATGAATACTGCCTACCTTGATTACATAGCAACACAAACTTGATCCTGAAGCAAATTCTCCTTCATACATTCTCTAGCCAGAGTTATATCTAATGCCTGAATATGTAAATTAACTTAAAGGTTAGAATAAGTAAGCATATACAAGGGCAAATCAAAGTGTGTGAGAGGTGGGAGCCAAGCTGTCTCAACAAAATAAATAAGGCTCAAAAATTAAATTAACTAACTTTAGGGATAGCAAGTGAACTCACTGAAAGTAAAATGTGAAGGTTTACTGTCTTTAATTGGTGGTCTCTTAGAATGAAGTACACAGTGCTGAGATTTTAAAACGTACTGTGTGTGTGTGTGTGTGTGTGTGTGGTCACATTCAACTACTTCATAGTTTGTCTCAAAGTAGGGCAATATTAAATTATTTCTCATTTAGTAGTATAAACATTCATCCAAAACATGGAACATCTTTTATTTCTCATGTAAAGTGAAATTAGTGTCATAAAAGAGCTACTGGAGTATAAATATTGAAATTACTCTGGGATGCAACAGACTTCAGACCAAACAAATGAAAAGAAAGAAAGAAAAAAAAACCAAGAAAAGAAAAAGTGCTTATCGTAAGAGCAGGTGAAAGGGATAGGAACCATCCATTAAGAAGACATTAAAATGGAAATCTCGATTCTTACTATGAAATGCTGAATACTTTTTTTACAGTGTGTGTTGTTTACCACAAGATGGCAGCTAAGGGACTGTCATTTGAATATGGCAAAGGTAGGTAGGCAGTGTTGTGTAGCAATCCTTTCTTTCTTTAATGAAGCACAAATTTGATTTCAAATTTTGCTTCTAACAATATGGAAATTTATCAAAACCATGGTACAGAGGACCTTGCCATAAAATATATAGAATGCCAAGATTTTTCTGGGTTTATTGATCTTTAAAGTTATTGGGAGGATGGTATTGATTGTCAGCCAAGAAAAGCCGTGGACAGGGCTTATTTAAAAATCAAACAATAGAAAGCACAAGCTATACAAAGATGTGCCAGGATCTTGGAGAAGAATGGATAGTTTGAATGAGGAGCCAGGCTTCATTATAGTTCATTGATCATTTCAGCAATGATGCTCATCTTGGTTGTTAAATCAATGTGTCAGTAAACTCCATCAATCATTAAGAAAGCCAAACCATGAGAAGAAAGCTATTTTAGGAATTGATCAGGCACAAAACATTATTCCTTTAAGTTCAGCCTTCTCCATGAAGTCCTTCCTCACTTCTAAATTTCTATCACTCTTGCTGCCCAAATCACTCACTTTGGGATTTGATCATGCCTGGACCTATGTTGTTGTGTGTCTTTTGTGTGTTTATTTTTTATTAGATTATAAAGTGCTTTGTATAAGAAGTGTATCTTACTTTTTTATGCTGAACATGTGGTTCACATAGCAGCATGCTCAGTTACAGGATGGTCATAGTAGCATGGGCAGTATAATACAGAAATTAAGAGAGTGTACCCTGGAGCCATACTGCCTACATATATATCTTATCTCTGTGTAATGTTATATAAGTTATTTAACCTCTCTGAGAGTTAATTTTCTCAGTAGAAAATGATTAGCTGTTAATATAAGTAAAAGTTTTAAAATAGTACCTGGTGTGCAGTAAGTTCTTTATTAGTCTTTGCTATCAATGATTAGAGAGTCTCCTAATATGAGAGGCTTGATTTTCCCTCTTGTGTTGCCTCCTGGTAGATGAGTAAACCTGGCACTGGGAATCCAACAGCTCTCAACTGGTAAACCCTCTGTTCACAATTACCCTAAGTGATGTTTCCTTAAGAGAAAGAAAAAATTTAGTCATAAGTACCTGAAAGTCCCATAACCTGTTCTATAAGGAGTACTTTCTATCATACTTCCAGGAAGGAAGTTTTCATCATTTTGTAATTTATAATGTTGACGCACCACTTTGGAGAGACTTGCTCTCTAAGAGTGAGGTCTGTTGTTTCATAATATGGTCAGCTCTGCTGAAGTGCTGGTTCAGTATTGCTTCTTGGACTGTGTCTTGTTCCAGCCATATAATGGCGGGGAAAGGGGTGGGCAGAGAGCGGGAACTGGTGACAATGGAGGATAATCAATATTCATTGAAATTTACTATATGTTAAGTCTTTTGGTAGGAGCTTCCATTTGCAGTGTCATATGTAATTGTCACAGTTAGTAGTCACATTTTACAACCAAAAAATCCGAGATTCAGATAGTGTGTAACTTTCAAGATTATTTATACTGGTGGCTGCTTTTACACGTGGGTTCACCTTTAACCCTCCCAACACCTTTCCTCCATCTTTGTGATCATTTTAGTTCTGCATGTAAGAAAGCAGATAATTCTTCCTTAGAAGATAACATACTGGTCCACCCATGAAGAATTTGATGTTCTCTTCTCAGTGTTTCTACTGTATTTTTATGCTGTTATTAAAGGGTTTGGATATATAAACATATTTTAGGGTTGCCAGATTTAGCAAATAAAAATGCATACATGTCCCAAAGATTGCATGGGGCATACTTATACTAAAATGTTATTTGTTGTTCACCTGAAATTTAAATTTAAATGGGCATCCTGTATTTTGTAAATATGTTCCTCCCTCCCCACTTTCTTCTCTCACTTCCTCCCCATATAGTTTCACTCCCATTTATTTGGAGGGCGAGGGTACCCCAGGGCTTCCCATAGTGCCTACATAAAAAGGTGCTCAAATGTTGAAAGGAAAGAAATAATTTCTATGGGATGTCAAATTACTTCAATTAGTTGTGTGCTATGATATATTGGTGTCCATTATTAAAAAAACTGGAGGCTGAAAAACAGATAATCTCCAGAATTCACTGTGAGTTACACTTGAAAAAATGAAGCAATCATTATCTAGCAAATTAAATTGGTCAATATCAGATAAATTACTCTCCAAGGGTAGGTTTGAGGAACACAAATCATGTTGAGTTCTTTAGTTTCCATTTTCACTTCTGAAGAGCTTGGTCTCTTAGAAGTGGGTCTAACCAAGCCTCTTCCTTAGACTCCCAAATGAAATAATCCATATGTAACAGTTTATAACCTCAGTTATCAACTCATATTGGTTTCTGTTTTGATTGGAATTCTCCTGTTAATGTCACCAACCTTTGTTCTTAACCATCTCCTCTTTCCATTCCTGCCTTTAGCTTCTCAAAATGGATACAGGCCAACTGAAATGCAAAGAAATTTTTTCCAGAGAGTTTTTTCTTCATTTGTTTTTTGCTCATGAATCTCCAGCTGTGGTAAACAATTTGTGTTAAATTAGTGAAAACATGTATATCATTACATGTATCTAAATGCTTCTAAAAAATAATTTCTTTCTGCAATATAATGGCTAGTGTTAGAATTATTTCCAAAATGGAAAATGACAGCATTTTTGGAAATAGGAGGTTTATTATTTTTATTTTTTAAATGTTTTCATGTGTCTCCTTTGAATCTTTTTGCATGTATGCATATACATTTTTCTTACTAAATTTGTATCATATGTTTTATCTATTGTTACATCATATCAGATAGTTAATTATCCTTTGAAATAATGTTGCGTGTGGCTATTAGTATTGCACCCATGTTACACCTTACTTTATTTTTTTAAAAATATATTTTATTGATTTTTTACAGAGAGGAAGGGAGAGAGATAGAGAGTTAGAAACATCGATGAGAGAGAAACATCGATCAGCTGCCTCCTGCACACCTCCTACTGGGGATGTGCCTGCAACCAAGGTACATGCCCTTGACCGGAATCAAACCTGGGACCTTTCAGTCCGCAGGCCAACGCTCTATCCACTGAGCCAAACCAGTTACGGCCCATGTTACACTTTAACTAAACGTTCTACTATTATAATTTATTGGAAGTAATGCTACAGTGAACATTCTTGCATTTTATATTTTTCTTTAAATGTACCATTGTGAGATAGTCCTAGGAGTAATGTTACTAAAATACAATAAATTTTAAATCTTCAGAGTTGTAACTTCCCCCAAGATGAAATGAAATTGATAATTATTAAATCAATTTATAATTTCATTGATGGAAAATATTTTAAATAGACATTATCTTAAATAGACATCCTGCTGAGGACTTACAGATAAGCTCATCTGTGGAACTGTATTAGGTTTTTCTAAAAATAAAATTAGCTAATTTTGTGCAGCATTTACAGTCTTATTACTCTTAACAAAATTCAAAACTCCATTTTAAACCTACTAATGTAATAGCTGCTCTTCAGGGTAGAATAAGAAAAGCTACTTACACAACTTGGAGGCTATAATTATGATGGGCTATGGCTCCAACTTCTACAGGAGAATGTGCTCTATCCTATCAAATGGAGAAAACTTCACAGCAGGGGTGGGGAACCTTTTTTTCTGCCAAGGTGATGCAAAGTTAGCCATTTGGCTATTTATAACAGAATTCGAGGGCCATACAAAATTATCAACGTAAAAGTTAGCCTGTTAGAATCTGAACTCAGGGGAGAATCAAGATGGCAGCATAGGTAAACGCTGGTACTTGTCACCTCCCATAACCACATCAAAATTACAACTAAAATACAGAACAGCCATCATTCAGAACCACTTGAAAACTGGCTGAATGAAGTCCTACAACTAGAGAAGTAAAGAAGAAAGAACATCAAAACTGGCATGAGGGGCAGAGGCAGGACGGGCTGGTAAACACCCATGTGTGGTGTGTTTTTAATTGGGATGGAAATCATCCCTGTGGAGGCCTCCTGTGAGGAGCAAAGGGGTCCCATCCTGACACCAGACCCCTAGCCTAGGGCTCCATAGCTGTGAAGAGAAGTCCCTGTAACTTCTGGCTGTAAAAACCATCAGGGATTGTGGCTAAAGGACACAGAAGCTGCTGGAGACTCAGGCAGTCCCTCTCAAAGAGCTGGAGCAGGTAATTACACAGCCCTGCTCATTCTAGTGGTAGCACTGGGGAAACCAAGGATCTAATGAGAGGAACTGGATTGTCTGGCATTAGGGCAGCAACTTTGGGGCAGCCTTCTCCTAGATAGGGGTGCTCATGGGGATCACTGGCAGCAATATCTGAGTTTCCATCAGCATAGCCCATACTGTTTGCTCTGCTCTGGTGGTTCTCTAAGGCCCCGCCCCATCCAACTTGCAGCCCCACCCAAGTTGTTTGCAGCAGCTTTTCCATGTGAATGGCCTGTCCTGGCTCAGGCTTCAGACTTTGCTAAAGTCTTTCAAACAAGCAGCAGATGGCATCAGCATGCCTCATACCTAGCAATAAGATGCCCAAGACCAGGCACTAGCACCAGCCTGCCTTGCTTCACAGCTGGGCCTCACCTAGGGATTTCCAAGCCCAATACAAATAGAAGCCATCTTCAGATTTCTATGTAACTCCTGCTGGGTGGCCTCAGGCAGTGACTGACTTTGCATCACCCTGAAGACCCCAAAGCCAGTGTACTCAGTGGTCAGTGTCAGACCATAGCAGATCATAACTCTACACATCCACAAGCAACACACTTAAGGGGCAGACTCAGTGAGCACCAAAGCCCCACTGAAACAAGTCCTGCTCCATAGGGGGTGTCTCCTGCACAGCAGCTCTTCCACTGTAGTTGCAGCTGATCCTCACAGCCAATTTGCCTGGATGTCAATTCCTCCCAGTGACACCAACAGCAATCAAGGCACAACTACAAGACTGTGCACACAGCTCACACAGGGGTGCACCTAGAGGTCCCATGTGACTAGGGAGACTGAGCTACTGGGCCCTACAGGACACCTACTACACAAAGCCACCCTACCAATTCCAGGAGACATAGCAGTTCTATCTAATATATAGAAACAAACACAGGGAAGCAGCCAAAATGAGGAGACAAAGAAACATGTCACAAATGAAAGAATGGAAGAAATATCCAGAAAGAGAAATAAATGAAATGGAAGAAAGCAAACTACTGGATTCAGAGTTTAAAGCAATGGTTATAAGGTTGCTCAAGGATCTTTATCAGGGCTTCAGTGGATTCAAAGAGAGCTTCAAGGGACTTAGTGAAACTTTCAAGGATTTTAGTGAGAATTTCAAAGACATGAAAAAGGACCAGTCAGAAATTAAGTATACACTAACTGAAAAAAAGAATAATTTACAGGGCCCTAGCTGGTTTTGCTCAGTGGATAGAGCATCAGCCTGTGCACTGAAAGGTCCTGGGTTTGATTCCAGTCAAAGGCTCATGCCTGGGTTGCAGGCTTGATCCCTAGTAGGGGGCATGCAAGAGGCAGCCAATCAATGATTCTCTCTCATCATTGATGTTTCTATCTTTCTCTCCCTTTCCTTTCCTCTCTGAAATCAATAAAAAAAATTTTTTAAAAATAATTATTTACAGTGATTCAGAAGGAGGAGAGAGAGAGAGCAAGATATTGAAAACCTATTTGAAGAAATAATGACAATAAACTTCCCCTACCTGTGAATGAAATAGACTTACAAGTCCAAGAAGCTTAGAGGGTCCCAAACAAGAGGAACCCAAAGAAGACCACACCAAGACACATCATAATTAAAATACCAAGGGCAAAAGACAAAGAGAGAATCTTAAAAGCAGCAAGAGAAAAGCATTTAGTTACCTACAAGGGGGCACCCATATAACTGCCAGCTGATTTCTTAACAGAAATTTTTCAGGCCAGAAGGGAATGGTAAGAAATACTCAAAGTGATGAATAGCAAGGACATACAACCAAGATTACCCAGAAAAGCTATTATTTAGAATTGAAGATTAGATAAAGAGCTTCACAGACAAGAAAAAGCTAAAGCAGTTCATCATCACCAAACCATTATTACTTAAAATGTTGAAGGGTATACTTTAAAAAAAAGCAGGAGGAAGAAGGAAGTAGAGGAGGAGGAGGAGGAGGAGGAAGGGGAGGAACAGGAAGAGAAGAAGGGAAAACATGAATAATAAAATGGCAATGAATACATATCTATCAACAATTGAGTCTAAAAATAAAAATAAATAAACAAGGAGTCTAATGAACAAAATAAACTGATGAATAAAATAGAATCAGAGGCATGAAAACATGGAACAGGCTGACGAATCTCAGAGAAAAGGGGGAGGCAGGGATTAGTCAAAGATCTTATAAGAATATATTCATTACCTGTGGACACAGACAATAGGGTGGTGAAGGCCTGGGGCGGGGTAAGAACTGGGTGGAGGTGGGCAATAGCGGGGGAAAAAAGAACACCTGTAATATCTCAGCAATAAAGATTAAAAAAAAATAGCCTACTATATTTTGTCAAACATTGAATTAACTCAACGCTAATGCCTTGGCAGGGCCAGACCAAATGATTTCACAGGCTGGACGTTTCCCACTCCTGCTTTACAGAAAAAGCATTTATTTGAAAGAAAATGAGTTAATTTCTAATACATTTACAATTGCTTTCAAATTGTCAATATCTCTGGTCTCCCTCAGAGGATGTTAACCAGCATGTAAGCAAGCAAACTCCCATAAGCACAAAGTCTCCAGATACAGTTTCCATTAGCTTCTATTGCCCAGATGTCAGGGGTGTATGAGATATTAAGAAAGGAAAAATGGGTGAAGAGGATGGAAGCAGGGTTCTACATGGAATCTTGCTAATATTGTTGTGAAAATATTTCTTTCTCAAGGAGTTCTGTTTTCATCTTTTCTCTCTTGGGCCTGTCTTATATCTATGCTTTCCAGGTAAACAACCCCCAAACCTCCAGTTACTTTTTAGTCACCTGTAGACTTCTCTAAGTCATGATATGAACACAGTACAAAAAGCAGAAGATATCACATGGATAGAAAGTGCCAGAACCAAACCTGGACACCATGTGCCTCTGCAATGTTTATGGTTTGTGTGACTGGTAACTACTTCCACCTCAGGCATAGTTCTGTATATGTTTCTGTGGATGCGTGGAGGGTGTGGGAAGGAGGGAAGATCTACATCAGAATGATCTGCTTCCCTCCTTTGCAGTTACAGAAATTATTGGAAGTACTTCACAGGTTCCAGATGGAACAAAAGTATCTTGCATTTATAGAGGCTGTGCTGTCACAGAGGACCATAAATGATCCTTAAAGCAATACTATTTGGTTAAGGTAAGGGCATCTCTTTTTTTCTCATAAGAAACTGAGGCTCAGAGGAGTCAAAACTTTGCCCAAAGACACATCTCATAGAATATGGCTGCTCAATATCTTACTTTCCACTCCTAGTCATTAGTGGAGCAAAAGACCATTCTTCTGTAACTGCTGTTTTTCTTTTTCATTTCTTTAAATAGAATTTTTATTGAATTTATTGGGGTGACATCAGTTAATAAAATTATACAGGTTTTTAGGTGTACAATTCTATAATACAACATCTGTATATTCTATTGTGTGTTCACCATCCAAAGTGAAGTCTCTTTACATCACCATTTATCCCCGCTATACCTTTTTCTACCTCCCCCATCCCCCTTCCCTTTGGTAATCACCGTACTGTTGTTTTTCTCTTCCCAGCCCTCTCTGTCTTTTCTCCATTTTACTGACCACACCTTTACTTCACTTTGCTGATCCTGGCAGACAGCCAGTCCTGCTTAACAATGAAACTCATTTTACTCACAGGTTCTTTTGCCTATGGTGTCAGTGAGGCATCTTTCTAGACTAGTCCTGGATGTAGAGTATCTTTTTTGCACAAGGAATTTTGGCACATTTCCTTTTCCCTATCCTATTGTAGTGAGGAATAGCAAAAGACAGTTTACCTTCTCAAGGCCACCACATATTGCTAACTTCCTGACCACTGACATTGGGATTTTCCTTACTTTAGTCTTGTCTTACAGTATACATCATATAAAAGTAGAAGTATGGTAGGTACTCACAGATAAGGCAGCATTTGAATAAAATATAGCACCTTTCCCTAAACCTTGAGTGATTAGCTGCCAAGGCTCCCTGGCTAGTGCTTCATTAACCTTTATGTAACTTTAATTATTCTTACCTAATCAACTCACAAAAATGATTAAGAAAACCTTTTTTGCTTTTAAGGATTTTTTCTTCTTCTTCTCATGTTTGGAGCTCCTATATACATCTGATATGCTGAAGCCACCTCTCTCCCCTTCAGCTTTACCTTACAGAAATATGATTACTTAATATACTTTATAAAGATTCAAAGCCTCTATCTAAATATCATCTCTAAGTTATAACTTTTTCCATTCATTATATTGTAGCATATTACATTTATATACCTAGTAGAATTTCAATTAATGTTTGGATCCGGATTTCTCAAGATGGATATAATAATTTTACAGCGCATAAGGGAGAGTGTCTATCAAGATGGGAGTTGGGAGAGACTAAGGGGATGATGAATCAGTAGAAAGTCTAGTGGATGGAGTGCCTCTGCCGGACTTCTATCTATATTCCTGGAGTCTAAAATTTTTGTCTTTCTTAGGAAATTGATCTGTATTCCTGACTAAATAGCAATCATGGTGTGAGTATTTCCCCTTCAACATTTGTACAGTAAGTCCTCACTTAACACAGTCAATAGGATCTGCAACTTTAAGCAAAATGACGTTTAATGAAACCAATTTTACCATAGGCTAACTGATATATACAAGAGTCAAATTACTTTTTCACTGTTATAATAACTTTATTTTGCATTTTACAGAAGTCTATGAATGATTTTTAAAAAGCACCGCCTTACTCCATCATGTGTGTCTGATAATTGTTAAAGTAGGCCATGAGTATGTCAACAGCTTGAGCATCGGTATCTTGTGAGCATTTCACACTAACCAGCCACACACCAAAGAGCTTGGCAGCTTTTCTATCTTGTTTTCAATACAATGGTATACCCACTCTGATGTTAAACTGGTTCAGTCAAATTTCCACCACACACTTTGCAAAATCAGTGGTGATTAGCAAGTTAGTGAGCTTTGGCATGGAGCTGTGCTCACTTGCCAGTGACAGCCTGGAAGCCGGTTTAGATGCTGGCAACAGAGCATGGAGAATGACAAGTTTCACACTGTAAGAAAGAGTCGGGTGTCTTTTTCCAGGATTATGTTGGGTGATCGGCACATGTGACAAGTGAAGTATTCCTTGATATATCTTCTTTTTTTTTTTTTAAAAAAAATTTATCTTATTGTTGAAATTATTATAGATGTCCCTTCCACTTCCCCCATTAACCCACTCCACCCTGCTCCTGCCCCCTCCCCAAATCTTCCCTGCACTATTGTCTGTCCATGGGCTATGCATATATGCATATAAGTTAATTGGTTAATCTTTTCTTACCTCCCTTGCCTCTGAAATACTTCGGTCTGCTCCGTGCTTCAATGTCTCTGGATCTTTTTTGTTCATCAGTTTATTTTGTTCATTAGATTCCACATATAGTAGTAAGTGAGATCATGTGATACTTGTCTTTCTCTGACTCTTTGTTTTACTTAGCATAATACTCTTCAGATCTCTAAGGGTAAGAGATGCTTCTTTTTCACAGCTGCATAGTATTCCATTGTCTAAATGTACCACAGTTTTTAAACCCATTCATCTACTGATGGGCACTTGGGCTGTTTCCAGATCTTAGCTATTGTAAATTGTGCTACTATGAACATAGGGTGCATATCTTCTTTCTGATTGGTATTTCTTAGGATATATTCCTAGAAGTGGGATCGCTGGATCAAATAGCAGTTCCATTTTTAGTTTTTTTGAGGAAACTCCACCCTATTATCCATAGTGGTTATACCAGTTTGCATTCCTACCAGCAGTGAACTAGGGTTCCTTTTTCTCCACATCCTTGCTAGCACTTGTTGTTCATTGATTTATTAGTGGTAGCCATCTTGGCCGGCTTGAAGTGGTACCTCATTATCATTTTAATTTGCATCTCTCTGATAATTAGTGCCGTTGAGTACTTTTTTACATGTTTCTTAGCCATGTAGCCTTTTTGGAGAAGTATATATTCAGGTCGTCTGCCCATTTTTTTTTATTGGATTGTTTGTCTTCCTTTTGTTAAGTTGTATGAGTACATTATATATTTTGGAAAATAACCCCTTATCAGATGTATCATTGGCACATATGTTCTCCCCTACAGTGGGTACCCTTCTCATTTTGATGCTGATTTCTTTTGCTGTGCAAAAGCTTTTTCTTTGGATATGGTTCCATTTGTTTGTATTTTCCTTTGTTTCTCTTGCCCTAGAAATTGTATCAGTGAAAATTCTGCTACATGTGATGTCTGATATTTTGCTGCCTATGTTTTCTTCTAGGATTTTTATGGTTTCCAGACTTACATTTAAGTCTTTTACCCATTTTTAGTTTATTCTTGTGTATGGTGTAATTTGGTGGTCTAGTTTCTTTATTATATTTTTTGGCATGTATCGGTCCTATATTCCCAACACCACTTATTGAAGAGACTGTCTTTACTCCATTGTATGTCCTTGCCTCCTTTGTCAAATATTAATAGAGCATAATGGCTTGGGTCAATTTCTGGGATCTCTGTTCTGTTCCATTGATCTATTTACCTGTTCTTGTGCCAGTACAAGGCTGTTCTGATTACAGTGGCTTTGTAGTATAACTTGATATCTGGTATTGTGGTCCCTGCAACTTTGTTCTTCTTTCTCAAGATTGCTTCAGCTATTTTGGGTCTTTTTTGGTTCCATATACATTTTTGGAGTGTTTATTCTAGATATGTGAAATATGCCATTGATATTTTGATAAGGATTGCATTGATTCTATAGATTGCTTTGGGTAGTATGCACATTTAAATGATATTAATTCTATCAATCCATGAACACAATATATTCTTCCACTTGTTTATATCTTTTTCTATCTCTTTTTTCAATGTTCTGTATTTTTCCAAGTAAAGGTCTTTTACCTCCTTGATTAAGTTTTTTTTAGGTATCTTAATTTTTTTTGTTACAATGGTAAATGGGATTGCGTTCTTAGTTTCTTTCTTTTTTATTGGTGTATAAAAATGCCATCAAATTCTGGGTGATAATTTTGTATCCTGTTACATTGCCAAATTCATTTATTAAACCTAATAGTGTTTTGGCGGAGTCGTTTGGCTTTTCTATGTACAATATCATGTCATCTGCGAATAATGACAGTTTTACATCCTCCTTTCCAATTTGAATGCCTTTTATTTTCTCTCCTTGTCTAATCACTGTGGCTAGGATTTCAAGTACTATGTTGATTAAGAGAGGTGAAAGTAGCCCAGCTGGTGAGGCTTAGCGGTTGAGTGTTAACCCATGAACCAGGAGGTCACAGTTTGATTCCAAGTCAGGGCACAGCCTCCAGGTTGTGGGCATGCAGGAGGCAGCCAATCAATGATTCTCTCTCATCATTGATGTTTCTACATCTCCATTCCTCTAACTTCCTCTCTCTGAAATCAATATAAACATATTTTTTAACAATTTAAAAAGTGGTGAAAGTGGACAACCCTGTTTTGTTCCTGTTCTTAGGGGAAATAGTTTTAGTTTTTGCCCATTGAGTATGATGTTAGCTATAGGTTTGTCATATACTGGTAAGGCTTTTATTATGTTAAGGTATGATCCCTCAATTCCCACTTTGCTGAGAGTTTTTATAAAAAATGGGTGCTGGATTTTGTCAAAAGTTTTTTCTGGGTCTACTGATCATGTGATTTTTGTCTTTTGATTTGTTTATATGTTGTATCACATTTATTGTTTTGCAAATATTGTACCAGCCTTGCATCCCTGAAATAAATCCCACTTGGTCATGGTGTATGATCTCTCTAATGTAATGTTGAATCCGATTTGCTAATATTTTTGTTGAGGATTTCAGCTTTTATGCTCATCTGTGATATTGGCCTGTAATTCTCTTTTTCTGTAGTGGTTTTGGAAATAGAATAATGCTGGCTTTTGTAGAAAGAGCTTGGAAGTGTTTCTTCCTCTTATATTTCTTAGAATAGTTGGAGGAGGATAGGTGTTAGTTTTTCTTTGAATGCTTGGCAAAACTCCCTTGTGAAGCCATCAGGACCAGGGCTTTTGATTGTTGGGAATTTTCTATTTTTTAATTATTGCTTAATTATATCAGTTATTATTATCCTATTCAGGTTTTCTGCTTCCTCCTGATCCAGTTTTGGAAGATAGTATTTTTCTAGGAATTTGTTCATTTCATCCACATTGTTCAGCTTGTTGGCTAGTTGTTCATACTATTTTCTTATAATCCTTTGTATTTCTGTGGTATCAGTTGTTATTTCACCTCTTTCATTTCTGATTTTATTTACTGGGTCCTCTCTCTTTGATTCTTGATGAGTCTGGCTAATGGTTTATCAATTTTGTTTATCCTTTCAAAGAATCACCTCTTAGTTTAATTGATCTTTTGTATTGTTTTTCAGTCTCTATGTCATTTATTTCTGCTCTAGTCTTTATTATTTCCTTCCTTTTACTTACCCTGGGCTTTTCTTTTTGTGCACTTTCTAGTTCTTTAAGTTGTAGGGTTAGATAGTTTGTTAGAAATTTTTCTTTTTTTCTTGAGGTAGGCCTGTACATGCTATGAACTTCTTCCTCAGAACTGCATTGTGTGTCCCGTACATTTTGGGTTGTTGTATGTTCATTTTCATTTGTTTCCAGGAAGTTTTTTATTTCTTTCTTGAATTCATTGGTAACCCATTCAGTGTTTAATAACATACTATTTAGTCTCCCTGTGCTTGAATGTTTTCAGGTTTTTTTTTATTGTAGTTGATTTCTAGTTTCATCCCATTGTGATCTGAGAAGATGCTTGATACATTTTTAATCTTCTTTTTAAAATTTCATTTTATTGCTTAAAGTATTACAAAGAGTATTACATATGTCTCCTTTTCTCCCCCCACCCCCTTGACACCTTCCCCTGGCCTTCCCTACTCCCCAGTGTCTTGTGTCCATTGGTTATGCTTATATGCATGCATATAAGTCCTTTGGTTGATCTCTTACCCTCCCCCCGCAAACCCTCCCCGGCCTTCCCACTGTAGTTTGACAGTCTGTTTGATGCTGCTCTGCCTCTGTATCTATTTTTGTTCATCAGTTTATAATGGTCAGCTGCCTCCTGCATGCCCCACACTGAGGATTGAGCTGCAACCCTGGCATCAGCCCTGACTGGGAATGGAACCATGATATCTGGGTTCATAGGTCAATGCTAATCCACTGAGCCACATTGGCCAGACCCAATTTTTTTTTTCATTTCCATTTGCCTGAAAAAATTTTTTTCATCCCTTCGCTTTCATCCTGTGTGAGTCTTTTGTTCTGAGGTGGGTCTCTTTTAGACAGCATACATTTGGGTCATGTTTTCTTATTCATTCAGCTACCCTATGTCTTTTGATTGAAGGTTTTCAGACATTTACATATATGGTTATTATTGATAGGTAGTTATTTGTTGCCATTTTTATACTTTAGGCCTGTGTTCCTCTCTCTTTATTTCTTCTTCTTACAACAAACCCTTTAGCATTTCTTGCAGTGTTGGTTTAATGGTAGTAAACTCTTTTAGCCTTTTTTTTTTGTCTGAGAAGCTCTTTATTTCTCTTTCCATTTTGAATGATAGCCTTGCTGGATAGAGTAGTCTTGGATTCAGTCCCTTGCTTTTCATTACCTTGTATACTTCATACTACTCTCTGCTGGCTTGTAGTGTTTCTATTGAGATATCAGCTGACATTCTAATGGGAGCTCTCCTGTAGGTAATTTTCTGTCTCTCTTGCAGCCTTTAATATTCTTTCTTTGTCTTTAATGTTTGCTATTTTAATTATTATGTGACTAGGTGTGGGTCATTTGGGGTTCATTTTTATTGGGATTCTCTGTATTTCCTGAACTTGAGTGACTTTTTTCCTTCATCTGGTTAGGAAAATTTTCTGTCATTATTTCTTCAAGCAGGGTCTCTATCCATTGCTCAGATTCTTCTCCTTCTGGAATCCCTATGATGTTGATGTTGTTATGTTTCATGTTGTGCCCAAATTCCCTTACATTCTCCTCCTGCTTTTTAATTTATTTTTTCCAATTGCTCTGAATGGTTGTTTTTATATACCTTATCTTGTAATTGCTGATTCGGTATTCAGCTTCTTTTAGTCTACTGTTGATTCCTTCCAGGGTATTTTTAATTTCAGCTATGCCATTCTTCATTTCCACTTGATTTTTATCCATTGTTTCTACCTCTTTTTTATGCTGGTGTAGTTCTCATTGTGTTCCATAAAGTTATTATTAAGTTGCTTATAGCTCTCACTAAGTTATTTGGGCACCCTTGTGACCATTACTTTGAATCTTTATCTGAAAAATTGCTTGCCTCTATTTCATTTAGTTCCTTTTTGGGGGGCAATTCTTCATTTTTTTCATTTGGAGATTGTTTCTTTGTCTCCCTTTTTTGTTGTCCCTTTGTATTTGCTTCTATGTATTAGATAAAACTGCTATGCCTCCATGTATTTGTGGGGTGGTCTTATGTAGTAGGTGTTTTGTAGGCCCAAGTAGTGTAGTATCTTAGATCTACTAAGCTGGGTGCTTTAGAAATGCACCTTGGTTAAATTATTTGGGTTCTCCTGTTGTAATTGGGTTTTGAATGTTGTTATCCTGTTTGTGGATGGTATCTCCTTTCAGGCTGGATGAATGCAAGGCTCACCCTGACTGCATCTTGTGAGCTGTTGTGGTGGGGCTGACAGAACACAACAAAATACAACAAAACAAAAATGTACACAGGACCCCTACAACAATAACAAAAGAAACCACAAATGGAGAGAGAATTCTAAAAGAGAAAAGAGAACAAGAATGATAGAATAAAAGAAAAATAATACGAGGAGTAAAATGGAGGAAGAAAAAGGCATATGAAGGGGCAGAGATTAAATAAAGAAGATAAGGATAAATAGGGGAAGGAAAATGGTATAAAAGAAGAGGGGAAGAAAAATTTTTTTTAAAGGAAAATAGAAGAGAAAGTAGGGAAAAAAGAAAAACATTAGAATAGGAAAAGAGAAAAGAAAAGTTAGATATATGAAAGAAACAATAGAGACTAAAATGATAAATCAATAAAGAAAATAGATAATTTAAAAGAGAAAAAAAGTGAAGGAAAAAAGTGAAGTGGTGTTCATCTCAGCAGAGTTTCATATCTCCTGGGAGCTCCCTTTGGATTCATTCTCTGATGACTGTGGCTGACTGCTCTGTCTACCAATTCTGTACTCCCTGGGAGGTACTTAGGTGCTAACCACTGTCAGAAACTGTCCTCCTTTAGCTTTCAGCAACCTGTTTGAAGCTCCAAGTGATCCACAGTTTGTGTCTGTCTCCACAGGACTTGGCTGTGCAAGGGAGGGGCCAGGCTGCACTCTAAGGCCTGTTTGTTAGTAGCACAGTGCCTAGGGCTGGGTCATCAAACTTCCCAGGTTCCGTGGGCTCCACCTCAACCTGCCTTCACCTGCCAGCCAGCTGTCAATCTTAATCATTCAAAAGTCTGTTTCTGAAAGGGCTGTAGGTGGAATCGGGAGTATAGAAATCTGGGTCTCCCATGAGGGTGTGTGTGGGCTATTCAGATTATGGGGGAAGTGGTGGGTGTGTTTCCCATCACAAAGCTTCTCCTCTGAGAGTGTCCCTGAATATTACTCTGCCCTTAGCTGGGTCTCAATCCTCATATACAGTCTATTGGTATCTAGTGGATACTGAGATTTTTTTATCAGCTTGCCAGGTGTTTTCTGTTCTTCCGTGATATAAGTCTCCTTTTTAGCTGGACCTCAGTTGGTAATTCTGGATGAGTGTTCCCCAATTATCTTTATTTCCAGTCTGGCCCTGGGAGGAGGTGCAAGAAAAGGGCCTATTCAGCTGCCATCTCTCCCCCTGTTGATATATCTTCTCAAAACATTTTCTATCTGTTTCTTTTAGAATCTTCCTTTGATTACAAGTTGGTTATTACCATAGATAGAACCACTTGTACCCAATTCAGCAAATAAAAACACAATGAGATGTTTGAACTGATGATGTAATAGTTTACAGATATGTGTAAAGTTGACAAAAGAAGTTGACATGGTTTCTACTCAGACGACCTTTGGAGGTATCATAACAAATTTACTTTTCTCTCCAGCAACCTTATCTGGATTATTTTCCCTCATGATTTTGAACACTTGATTTAGTAGCTCCTTATACATGTAGTTTCTTTCTGAGCTTGCCTACGTAGGGCCTTTATGGTTACTGAATGAGAGACCATAATCTTTTTTGCTGTCTTCATCTTCTAAAGCTTTGTCTTTCTCTAGAATTTCATTCTCATCTGGGAACTTGACATTTTTCTATTTCTTCTTTTTATTGTCAGGCGCAATATCAAGATCATCCTCTGCTTCAGCTGGTTCTTGAACATCACTTTCAGTCTTAAGAGCCTTTATACCTTCTTCAGCTTCATCAATATCCAATATCTTTTTTTCTTTAAATTAAATTTATTGGGGTGAAATTGGTTAATAAAATTATATAGATTTCAAGTATACAATTATATAATACATCATCTGTGTATTGAATTGTGTGTTTACCACTCAAAGTCAAATATCCTTCTGTCACCATATATTTGACACTCTTTACCCATTGCTTTCTCCCTTGCCAGTCTTCCCCTCTTGTAACCACCATAGTATTTTCTGCATGTATGAATTTTTGTTTGTTTATTTTTCTTGTTCATTTTTGCGTTCAGTTTTATATCCCATATTCCATATATGAGTGAAATAATATGGTTCTTGAATTTTTTCATATGACTTATTTTACTTAGCTTGATATTCTCAAGATCCATGTTGCTGTAAATGGTAATATTTCTTCTTTTCTTATGGCTGAGTAGCATTCCGTTGTATATATGTATCACATCTTCTTTATCCAATCATCTATAAAGCTGATTGGTTGTTTCCATGTCTTAGCCCCTGTGAATAATGCTGCAATGAACATAAGGGTACATATATCTTTACAAATGTTATCAAATTTTTTGAGTAGATACTCAAAAGAGGGGTTGCCGGGTCATATGGTAACTGTATTCTTAATTTTTTGAGGAACCTTCATACTATTTTCCATAGTGGCTGTACCAGTTTACATTCTCACCAGCAGTGAATGAATGTTTCTTTTTCTTTACAATTTCTTCAACACATAGTTGGCACCTACAGGAAGAGGGACAAGTCAGCCCCAGCCCCTGGTAGCAGAACAGTTCCTGCTGACATCTTTCCCACCACTGCACTAGTCTCTTGCATCAGCCCAAAGAAAAAGTTATTATGGCATCTCATCAACATTATAACAAAATGATGTTGAATTAACTGACATTATTCAAAGACCTGCTACACCAAGAAATCCATTTTGTTTTAAATATCTGTAGAAATCTTGGTGGGAATGGCTATAAAATAGAGCTGTCTCCAACTCACATACTAATACTCAGGCTGGTAGGTCTTTCTCCTAGGATTTTGGGGCTGCCTCTCTTCACAGTCCTGATGCAGCTGTAGCAAATGGCACAAACAGGTGAATATGTGTTCAGATGATATTCAGCCAGAATATTGACTTCCCCATGAATTAGCCAGAGTTCTATTGTCTCTGGACAAAGAAGGATCAAAATAGGATCATCCAGAAATTCTGAATAGCATTGTAAAAGGATGACTCAATGAGAGTATATTGGGTTTTAGAGCCAGCTTTTTGGAAGTTGGGAACTAAAGCTAATGGAAAGAATATAAAGGCTCAGGTCCCCACATTTGTGAGCTGAGACTGTCATTTACTGCAGTGCACTTTGTTGGTTGTCACAAAATGTTGACAGTGTCAGCATGCTATCATTGTCTTCTAATTGACACAGAAAAGCATTGAAGAATAATTAAATCTCACTGAGCCAGCTTGGAACTTGCTGAACAGGAATTGACCAAAAGAGTGGAGAAGAAAGAAGATAAAGTTTCACCCAATTCATTCTCTGCTATGTAAGTCCTAGTGTGCAATGTCTGTGTAGCAGATATGGAAATGGGTTGTTCAGGTTGAAATGTGGTACTTGGAGATACACTGAGACTCCTCCAAATTAGGATCAAGCAAGTAGACAATTGTATAATAAAGCATTCTTTTTTTTCAGCAGACCAAAAAAAAAAATCTGTGCTACTGCCAAAGATTTGTTAAATAAATACACCTGCCCTGTTGGAGAGTGAAGCAAATCTGTATGGAATGCCAGGTTCCTGACTAATGTATCACATGATAGAGCTGACAGAGGAGAAACCATAGTTGAATGGAAAGGCAGAGGTATTGGACTGTGTCCACATCACAGTTCAACTAACTAAAGCATTTGTAATAAAAGTAACAAGTTTAGTTGGGACTATCTTAATAGTCCAGATGTTTGCTTTGAAAATTGAAGTGCACTTCACAGAATCATGTTTAAGAAATGTAATAACTATTCCATTTATTGTAATTAAAACAGACCTTTTTATAGGGGAGCTATTAAAATAGATATTTTCAGAACATTTCTGCTTAATATTTAGTAAGAAAATATTCCTCTTGAGGCAAATACAGAATTTTGACCATTTCAAATATGAATAAAAGTGAGATTGCAGTTGGATGATAGCAAAGGGAAATTTAACTCTTTGTTTTAAATACTTCTTTTATGTTTTAATTTATCCACTGGGAATGTAATATATATATTTTGTTAAGCCTCACCTGAAGATATTTTTCCATTGGCTTTAGAGAGAGGGGGAGGGAGAGAGAGAGAGAGAGAGAGAGAGCGAGAGAGAGAGAGAAACATCAATGTGAGGGAGAGAGCGTGAGTCAGTGAGGGACCAAAAGAGGAGTGTGAGAGACACATCAATTGGTTGCCTCCCATAGCCACCCCAACTGGGGCCAGGATCAAACCTGCAACCCAGGCATGTGCTCCTGACCAGGAATCATACCCATGACCCTTTGGTGTGCGGGGCCAATGCTCTAACCACTCAACAACACAGGTCAGGGTGGGAATGTACTATATTTGAAATTTATCTAAATGTATACATATAGCTGTAGTTATGGGTGCAGTGAAAGTGAAGCTGGATTAATGAGTATGGTAGTTAGCAGCATAGGATTTTTAAAAATTTATTTTTAAATTTATCTTCATTGTTGAAAGTATTACAGATGTCTCCCTTTATTCTCATTGACCCCCTCCACCCCACACCCACCCATCCCAGGCCTTCACTACACTGTTGTCTGTGTCCATGGGTTATGCATACATGCATATAAATTCCTTGGTTAATCTCTCCCCCCTCCCACCCCCCTCCACTGCTTTCCTTCTGAGATTTGTCAGTCTGTTCCATGCTTCTATGTCCCTGGATCTCTTTTGTTCATCAATTTATTTTGTTCTTTAGATTCCACATATGAGTGAGATCATGTGATACTTATCTTTCTCTAACTGGCTTATTTAGCTTAGCATAATACTCTCCAGGTCCCTCCATGTCTCAAATGGTAAGAGTTCTTTCTCTTTTACAGATGCATAGTATTTCATGGTGTAAATGTACCACAGCTTTTTTATCCACTCATCTACTGATGGGCACTTGAGCTGTTTCTAGATCTTAGCTATTGTAAATTGCAAGCAGCATAGGATTTTAAATATGACAGATCTTGGTTCATATTTTACATGTACTATTTTATAATTACATGGCCTTGGGCAGGTTACCTAACCTCATTTGTAAAATGAAGATAATAATACCTACCCCTTTAGCTGTTTATTCTGAGGCTTATACTGTTTTTTTGTTTGTTTTTGTTTCCCCCCCTTGACTTTTCAGTTTAGATATTACCTCTTGATTTCCTTATATGGGGAAAATATTTTATTTTTTTATACCACACTCTACATACCCTTCACCTATATCCATCTGTCCATTTTAAAGATATCACAATTTTGGTTAAACCTATTTTTGGTGTTTGCATTGTTGTGCCTATGGAAATGTTGTTCCTAGATGAGCTGCTTCCTATTCCCTTTGCACCACACATAATAATTTTCCCCCCTAGGATGATAATTGTCTCTTTTAAACTTCAGTTTCTATATAGAAATCACTAATTTCAACCAAGTCCTCTGACAGAATTATAAATCTCTCTATCTGTTTTGTTTGTTTTCTCATAGACATCTCTTCTGACGCCACCCTGAGCCTTTCATTGTCCAGCTCCCGTCTGCACCGACTGCTTGCTAGGCCCATGGTCCAGCTGCCATCCTGACACTTCCCTTTTTTATTATTTTGAGCATTTCTTCTGCATCTCTCTTTTGTTGGATCTTCTGTTTCCTAAACTTCATATTTTCCTCTTGATTTATTTACTCATTTGGTTTAATGGAGGTTATCCTGCCATACTATCCTGAGAAAAAGCTCAGGAAAGGTAAAAACTTTTGAGACCTAGCATGAATGAAATGTCTTTATTTTTAGCAGCAATTGGATGGTAGGGTATAGAATTCTAGGTTAGAAATAATTTTCCCTCAGAAATGTAAAGGCGTTGCTTCTTTTCGTCCAGCTAGCTTCCCGTGCTGCTACTGAGAAGTTTGACACTAATACCTCCTCTGGGACTCCAGGTTGGTTTGTTTGCTTTTTCCTCCCTGGAAGGTTTTGAGGTCCTCTTTTCTTCCTAATGTTCTGAGATTTCATGATGATGCACCTTAGAATAGGGTCTTTTTTCATCCAGTGTGCAGAATGAACCTCAGCTGAAAACATTTCAATATGAACACACATTTCCTTCAGTTTTGAGAAATTATCATATACATTCTTATTTTAGTAATTTCCTCCTGTCCATTTTTTTCTGCTCACTCTTTTTAGAACTCCTGATTCAGTCACTGGATCACTCAAACTGATCTTATTTTCTTATTATCTTTATTTTTTTCTTCTGTGATATTTTCTTAACTTTGCCTTTGAACTCTTCTGTTGTATTTTTACATTTCTTCTATCATATTTTTAAATTTTAGAGTTCTTTCTGGTTCTCTGATAGCCTCCTTTCTCCTGTACCCATTTTTGTTATGCTTTGTTTTTAAATGGCATCCTGTTCTTGTTTCATGGATGCAATCTCTTCTCATACTTCTCTAGGATATTAATTATAGTGTTTATTTCCTACATTTTCATCTCCCTGTGAACTCTTTTTGTTTGTACTTCACATTCATGACTTTTCATAAATAGCTGTCTATTCATATTCAGAAGTGAGACGCTTGCCTGGCCAGGGTGGCTCAGTGGTTGAGCATCGACCTGTCAACCAGGAAGTTGTGGTTTGGTTCCCCGTTGGGGCGTGTGCTCGGGTTGTTGGCTCCGTCCCCAGTGTGGGGTGTGCAGGAGGCAGCCGTTCGGTGATTCTCTCTCATCATTGATGTTTCTCTCTCCCTCTCCTTCTCTGAATTCAATAAAAAATATTTAAAAAAATAATAATACCTACCTTAAAGTATTGCTGAGAGATTGTGATATGTATGCAAAGTGCTTTGTATAGTGCCGAACACAGAAAGGTATCCAATTAGTGGTTAGCTACTATTTGTATTATTATTACTTGTATAGTGCTTTATACTTTTCTAAGTTCTTTCAAATGTTATTTTATTCACATGTCCTAATAATCTTGAAAAGAAAGTCAAAACCAAAGGAAGAATTTTCAAGAACATTGTCACTTTTTCTAAAGGATGGTCACCAATGTAGATATGCACCCACATTCAGGTGACTGTCCTTTCTATTTCCAGTTTTGTCCAGTAAAATCTTGGCCTTTAGGTTCAATAGTTATCAAGTTGCAATATATCATTTTGAAAATGGTGACCGCTGAGCTCATGTCATTATCCAGAATAGAGGAATATATCCTTAAAGTATTTAAATGTTTCTGAAGAAAGTAAAAATCAATTCGAATCAAGAGGTTTTAATCTATGAAGAAAAAGTTCGAACTCAACCTCAACAGTAGATACTAGTACTTATGTTCATTGAGAGGCAGTAGGTACAGTAAGTTCTCATTTATTTTGTCAGTAGGTTCTTGGAAACCGTAACTTTAAGTGAAAGAACGTATAAGGAAAACCCATTTTACCATAGACTAGTTGCTATAAACAGGAGTTAAGTTCCTGCAGCATAGTTTTGGTCACAAAACCATCACCAAACTTCTAAAGACAGATTCTAAATACTTCTAATATTAATCATTGAAATAAATGTGAGCTATACATGCATTTAGGAAAGATGAATAAAAACAAGTAAGAAAATGATTTCCCAGCTCACTTATTCCAGTTCAGAGTGGTGGGTGGGCAGAGCATATCCTGGCAGCTAAGAGCGTAAGGAGGGATCCACCCTGGACAGGACACCCTCCCATCACAGAGCACTCACACCTGCACCCACACCCACACTCAGACTGACGTTTTAGACACACCAATTCATGTAGTGTGCACACCTTTGGGATGTGGGAGGAAACTGGAGTACCCAGAGAAAAAAACCCCACGCAGACAGAGGAGACATGCGTACTCAATACAGACTGAGTGGCCCAGCTAGGAATTGATTCCTCCCATCAACATTATAATAAATGACATTGAACAAAATGACGTTATTTGAAGACCTGCTGTTTAAGGATCCTTTAAATGGCATTCATAGCAGCGTATATTGACCCAGATCTAATAGAACATGCAAAAAAAATGGTCTGCTAATATTAAACAAAACAAACTCTAGAAAAAGCAGTAGCTATCTTTCCAATCTTGCCTTTTATGGACTTAGGTTTTTATATGTTCTCTCTCTCTCTCTCTCTCTCTCTCTCTCTCTCTCTCTCTTTAGCTTTAAGAAGACTTCTTTCTAGCATACCTTTCTTAGAATTTCCCTTGTGGAAAAGAACTCAGATTAGACTGATGGTTTTCAAAGCATCACCTGAAGGGCTTGTTAAAATGCAAATTGCTGGGCCCCCACCCCCAAATTTGTATTCATTTGGGAACTACCGACATGTTCCCACATGATGCTGATGTTCTTGATTTGAGAGCTATACTTGGAGAACACTTGAATTAAAATAAGGAAGGTCACAGAGATTTTGTATTTATAGCTCATTAGAGAACAGAATTTAAAATTTATTCACTTACAGCATGGGGACTGTGTTTCTACCTGATGTATAATGACTTGTTAAATGGGACTTGAAACTATCAGTTCAGGCACTGTGCTAGGTGCTAGGGATATAGCATAAACAGATTAGCAACATTCATGGACACCATATAGTTTTTATCTAGTAAGGGGTGACAGACAACCAAAAATATTAAGATGTACTACATAATATAACTTCTATGAAGAATAATAAAATCAAATAAGGGGATAGAAAATGACAGAAACTGGGTACTATTTTATAAAAGGTGCTAAGGCAACCATGTCAAACTCACAGCCTGTGGGCCGCATGCGACCCACAATGAATATTTTTGTGGTCCAGCCAATATAATGTTATGTAAGAAACATTTTAATAAAAATTTTGTAACTTAATTTTTACAATATCCTTTTATACATAATTATTAATAATGAACTACAACGTTCGCTAATGACTGATTACTATAATCATGCTGCATTCATTTCTCAGGCACACCACTTCTCACCACTAATACTAGCGGTGAATATTTTAGTAGCTGATTAATCTTGGACTGACTTGTTTGGTGTGTGCAACAGGAAATATTTCGCTTTCGGAGAACAAGAAAAATATGGTTTTTTGTGTTATGCTTATTAATTTGTGCAGTTATTCAGTGTCTGGTAAGTTAATGTTCAAGAAAAATATTAAATTTATTAAAATATTCTATTATTTTATGTTAACGATTACTTAATTATTTCAGCCCTTTGTATTCAGTATGTCTCCATTGAAATAAACCTACATTCCTACGAAAATTGAAGCTTTTGGTTTTTTGCAACCCACGTAAACTTATATCTTGTTTATTTGGCCTATGTTAGCCTTTGAGTTTGACATGCTTGTGCTAAGAGAACCCTCTTTGAGGAAAGGAAAGTGAGCAGAGACCTGAATGAAGTAAATGGCTAAGCCGTGAAAATGTCTTGGGGTAAAGCTTTTCAGGTAGAGGGTCAGGTCCTGAGGTCTGATTGGAGTGTTTCAAAAACAGCATGAAGGTCACTGTGGCTTAGTGAAGGCTGAACAGTGAATGAAGAAATGAAAATAAAAGATGAGGTTTGCAGGTTTTCAAGGGCCAGGTCACGTAGAGCCATCATAAGGACATTGGATTTTATTATTAAGAAGATGAGACTTAAACAATAAAAAAGACAATATTTGGAAAACAGCATGAATATGTCACTTGAATTTACATGGTTTGATATTGTGTACAGATAGTCATTTATGGCATAAAATTCTAAAAATTTCAACATCATAATTTTCCATTGTTGTGCCCTCCCCCAGGATAACTCTAGACAAATCTGAAGTTTAACTTTTATTGAAGTCCACTACTTTTTTGAGAGTGAATGAAACAGATACCATTTTCCCTAGAATGGTTGTCGTCATGTTTCTGGCATTTCTTTAATTTGCTTAATGTCTTTTCTGACACTTGTTTGTTTTTCTCCCCACTGTATATAGCACACAATAAAGAGTTTACAGATCTTAGCTGGAATTTCTTCTAGCAGATGATGCCAACTGCTGTCTTTTCTTTTCTCCAAGGAATCTGGAAAATTGTACAATAGAAAAATGCACATTAACTCCTCAAATGCAGGAAATAGAGAATTCTGATTAGCTTGGAGATCTCCTGATAGTACAAATCCCTTTGTGAGTGAAGAAATAATTAAAATAATTTATGTTCTGATGCCCATTAATGTAATATATTTGGAGTTTAAGAATAAACTGGACAGAGCAGGGTAAAGAAATAGCTCTGGGCAGTTGACCTCCCCAAACCAGTTTTAAGTGCAATAGAGAAAATAAACCCTTGCTGCTGGATAGATAAGCCGTATAGCCTCAGAGGCCAACCCAAAAACACTGCCACCCAGAGGCTGAGCCACAAACTGACTCTTAGGTGAACACAAATTAAGGCAGTCTGGATCACAAATACCAGAAAAGCAGCTAAGTGAGACAGAGGCATGCAACATGACGGAAAAAGAATTCAGAATAAGGGTCCTAGAGTACATGCACCGGTCGGAGGAAAAAATCAATACTATATGCAAGAAGCTAGAAGAATCAGATGAAAAATTCAATACCATATGCAAGAAGCTAGAAGAATCAGATGAAAAATTCAATACCATATGCAAGAAGCTAGAAGAATCAGATGAAAAATTCAATACCATATGCAAGAAGCTAGAAGAATCAGATGAAAAATTCAATACCATATGCAAGAAGCTAGAAGAATCAGATGAAAAATTCAATACCATATGCAAGAAGCTAGAAGAATCAGATGAAAAATTCAATACCATATGCAAGAAGCTAGAAGAAACAGATGAAAAAATCAACAACTTAAGTAAGGCCCAAGAAGAAATGAAGAGTGATATAGCTGCCATAAAAAACTCCATTGAAAGTATCAACAGTAGACTAGGAGAAGCGGAGGACCGAATTAGTGAATTAGAAGACAAGGAAGCAAAACACACCCAAACTATACTGCAAATGGAGAAAAAAATTAAAAGACAGGAGGAGAGCCTAAGGGAGCTTTGGGACAACATGAAACGAAACAACATACGAATAATAGGGGTGCCAGAACAACAGAAAGATGAACATGGATTAGAAAACCTATTCGAAGAAATAATATCAGAAAACTTCCCTGAGGTGGGGAAGAAAAAAGTCACACAAGCCCAGAGAGTCCCAAACAAGGTGAATCCGAAAAGACCCACACCAAGACACATCATAATTACCATGGCAAATGTTCAGGACAAAGAGAGAATCTTACAGGCTGCAAGAGAGAGACGGAAAGTTACATACAAGGGATCTCCCATTAGATTATCAAATGATTTCTCAACAGAAACACATCAGGCCAGAAAAGAATGGACAGAAATCTACAAAGTGATGCAAAGCAAAGGACTGAATCCAAGAATACTCTATCCAGCAAGGCTTTCATTCAAAATTGAAGGGGAAATAAGAAGCTTCACAGACAAAAAAAGGCTAAGGGAGTTTATCACCACCAAGCCAGCCATGCAAGAAATGCTAAAGGGACTGGTGTAAAAAGAAGAAATAACAAGCTCAGAAAGAAAACAGCCACACACACAAAAAAAGAAATGGCTACAAACAAGTACCTTTCAATAATAACTTTAAATGTAAACGGACTAAATGCTCCAACCAAAAGACATCGAGTGGCTGAATGGATAAAAAAACATGACCCATACATCTGCTGTCTACAAGAGACCCACCTCATTAGAAGGGACTCACACAGACTGAAAGTGAAGGGATGGAAAAATATCTTTCACGCAAATGGAAAGGAAAAGAAAGCTGGGGTAGCAATACTTATATCGGACAAAATACATCTCAAAGTGAAGGCCATAACCAGAGATAAGGAAGGCCACTTCATAATACTAAAGGGATCAATACAACAAGAAGATATAACCCTGGTAAACATATATGCACCCAATGCAGGAGCACCCAAATTCATAAAAAAACTCCTGGAAGATATCAAAGGAGAGATCGACAACAATACAATCATAGTAGGGGACTTTAATACACCACTGACACCACTGGATAAGCCCGCTAGACAAACAATCAGCAAAGAAACAGCAATCCTAAATGACTCACTAGATCAGATGGACTTAATTGACATCTTCAGAACACTTCACCCCAAAGCCATGGAATATACATTCCTCTCAGGTGCTCATGGGACATATTCAAAAATAGACCACATATTGGGTCACAAGCAAAGTCTCCCCAAATTCAAGAAGATTGAAATCATAAAAAGCTTCTTCTCAGACCACGATGGCATAATGTTAGAAATAAACTACAATAAAAACAACCCAAAATACTCAAACACTTGGAAGCTGAATAGCATGTTATTAAATATTGATTGGGTTACCAATGAGATCAAAGAAGAAATTAAAAACATCCTGGAAACTAATGACAATGAAAACACAACAATCCAAAACCTATGGGACACAATGAAAGCAGTCCTGAGAGGGAAGTTTATAGCTCTACAGGCCTATCTCAAAAAACAAGAAAAAATGGTAGTAAATCATCTAAATCTACAGCTCAAAGAATTAGAAAGAGAGCAACAAGAAAACCCCAGAGTGAGCAGAAGGAAGGAGATAATAAAGATTAGAGCAGAAATAAATGACATAGAGACCAAAAAAACAATACAGAAAATCAATGAAACCAAGAGCTGGTTCTTTGAAAGGATAAACAAGATTGACAAACCTCTAGCCAGGCTCACCAAGAAGCAAAGAGAGAGGACCCAAATAAACAAAATCAGAAACGATAGAGGCGAAATAACAACAGACCCCACAGAAATACAAATGATTGTTAAAAAATACTATGGACAGCTCTACTCCAACAAACTAGACAACCTGGAGGAAATGGACAAATTCCTAGAAAAATACAACATTCCAGCACTCAATCAGGAAGAATCTAAAAATCTCAATAGGCCAATAACTATGGAAGAAATTGAAGCAGTCATCAAAAAGCTTCCAGCAAACAAAAGCCCAGGACCAGATGGCTTCTCAGGGGAGTTTTACCAAACTTTCAAGGAAGAACTAAAACCTATCCTCCTCAGACTACTACAAAAAATTCAGGAGGAAGGAACACTTCCAAGCTCATTCTATGAAGCCAGCATCACCCTAATACCAAAACCAGGTAAAGACAACACAATGAAAGAGAATTACAGGCCAATATCCCTCATGAACATAGATGCCAAAATCCTCAACAAAATCTTAGCAAATCGGATCCAGCAGTACATCAGAAAGATCATACACCATGACCAAGTAGGATTTATTCCAGGGATGCAAGGATGGTACAATATCCGCAAATCAATAAACGTGATACATCACATAAACAAATTGAAAGAAAAAAACCACATGGTCATATCAATTGATGCAGAAAAAGCATTTGACAAAATCCAACACCCATTTTTGATAAAAACTCTCAGCAAGGTGGGAGTAGAAGGATCATACCTCAACATAATAAAAGCCATATATGACAGGCCCACAGCCAACATCATACTCAATGGACAAAAACTAACACCATTTCCCCTAAGAACAGGAACAAGACAGGGATGCCCACTCTCACCACTCCTGTTCAACATAGTACTGGAAGTATTAGCCATTGCAATTAGGCAAGAAGAAGAAATAAAAGGCATCCAAATTGGAAAAGAGGAAGTAAAACTGTCCTTATTTGCAGATGACATGATATTATACATACAAAACCCTAGAGACTCCATCAAAAAACTACTAGACTTAATACATGAATTTGGCAAAGTAGCAGGATACAAAATTAATGCCAAGAAATCTGAGGCATTTCTATACACCAATAGTGAACTTTCAGAAAGAGAGATTATAAAAACAATCCCATTTACCATCGCACCAAAAAAATTAAGCTACCTAGGAATAAGCTTAACTAAAGAGGTAAAAGACCTCTACTCAGAAAACTACAGGACGTTGAAAAAAGAGATAGAGGAAGACATAAAGAGATGGAAGAACATACCATGTTCTTGGATTGGTAGAATCAACATCATTAAAATGTCCATACTGCCCAAAGCAATCTATAAATTCAACGCACTTCCCATTAAAATACCAACGGCATATTTCACAGACCTAGAACGAACTCTCCAAAAATTCATCTGGAATAAAAAAAGACCCCGAATAGCTGCAGCGATTCTGAGAAAGAAGAAAGTAGGTGGGATCTCAATACCAGATATCAAGATGTATTACAAAGCCACTGTTCTCAAAACTGCCTGGTACTGGCACAAGAACAGGCATATAGATCAATGGAATAGAATAGAGAACCCAGAAATCGGCCCGAACCAATATGCTCAATTAATATTTGACAAAGGAGGAAAGAACATTCAATGGAGCCAAGATAGTCTCTTCAATAAGTGGTGTTGGGAAAATTGGACAGATATATGCAAGAAAATGAAACTAGACCACCAACTTACACCATACACAAAAATAAACTCAAAATGGATAAAGGACTTAAATGTACGACAGGAAACCATAAAAATTCTAGAAGAATTCAAAGGCAACAAAATCTCAGACATATGCCAAAGCAATTTCTTCACTGATACAGCTCCTAGGGCAGTTGAAACTAAAGAGAAAATGAACAAATGGGACTACATCAAAATAAAAAGTTTCTGCACAGCAAAAGAAACCATCAACAAAACAACAAGAAAGCCCACTACATGGGAGAACATATTTGCCAACATTATATCTGATAAGGGCCTAATCTCCAAAATTTATAGGGAACTCATACAACTTAACAAAAGGAAGATAAACAATCCAATCAAAAAATGGGCAAAGGATCTAAATAGACACCTTTCAAAAGAGGACATTCAGAAAGCCAAGAGACATATGAAAACATGCTCAAAGTCACTAATCATCCGAGAGATGCAAATCAAAACAACAATGAGGTACCATTTCACACCTGTCAGAATGGCTATCATCAACAAATCAACAAACGACAAGTGCTGGAGAGGATGTGGAGAAAAAGGAACACTTGTGCACTGCTGGTGGGAATGCAGACTGGTGCAGCCACTATGGAAGACAGTATGGAGTTTCCTCAAAAAACAAAACATGGAACTCCCATTTGACCCTGTGATCCCACTTCTAGGAATATATCCCAAGAAACCAGAAACACCAATCAGAAAGGATCTATGCACCCCTATGTTCATAGCAGCACAATTCACCATAGCTAAGATTTGGAAACAGCCTAAGTGCCCATCAGTAGATGAATGGATTAGAAAACTGTGGTACATCTACACGATGGAATACTATGCTGCTGTAAAAAAGAAGGAACTCTTACCATTTGCAACGGCATGGATGGAACTGGAGAGCATTATGCTAAGTGAAATAAGCCAGTCAATGAAGGAAAAATACCACATGATCTCACTCATTCATGGATAATAGAGACCATTATAAACTTTTGAACAATAATAGATACAGAGGCAGAGCTGCCTCAAACAGATTGTCAAACTGCAGCGGGAAGGCCGGGGACGGTTGGGGGGCAGGAGGGAGGGGAGATCAACTGAAGGACTTGTATGCATGCATATGAGCATAACCAATGGACATAAGACACTGGGGGTTAAGGGAGGCCAGGGGATTGTCAAGGGCAGGGAAAAAAAAGGACACATATGTAATACCCTTTGTAATACTTTAAGCAATAAAAAATTTTAAAAAAAGAATAAACTGGTGGGGTCACAAAAAGATACTTTCTGTATGATTCCATGTATAGGAGGTGTCTAGGGTAGTCAAATTCATAGAAACAGAAAACAGAATGGTGGTTTCCAGGAGCTGGTGGGGGAGGGAATGGAGAGTTGTTTTTTAATGGGCATAGATTTGTCTAGAGTTATCCTGGGGTGGTGGGGTGGAGGGACAATGGAGAATTTGTGAAGTTGAAATTTTCAGAATTTTATGCCATAAATTTTGACTGTATCTATAGACAATATCAAACAATGTAAATTAAAGTGACAAATTCAAGCTGTCTTCCAAATATTGTCTTTTGCAAGATAAAAACTTCTACAATTTGAAACGACAATGCGGAACCATCTCACACCTGTCAGAATGGGTATCATCAACAAATGACAAGTGCTGGTGAGGATGCAGAGAAAAAGGAACCCTCGTGCACTGCTGGTGGGAATGCAGACTAGCGAAGCCACTGTAGAGAACAGAATGGAGTTTCTTTAAAAAACTAAAAATGGAACTCCCATTTGACCCAGTGATCCCACTTCTAGGAATATATCCCAAGAATCTAGAAACACCAATCAGAAAGGATATATGCACCCTATGTTCATAGCGGCACAATTCACCAATAGCTAAGATTTGGAAACAGCCTAAGTGCCCATCAGCAGATGAGTGGATTAGAAAACGGTGGTACATCTACACAATAGAATACTATGTGGTGGTAAAAAAGAAGGAATTCTTACCATTTGCAACAGCATGGATGGAGCTGGAGATCATTAGGCTAAGTGAAATAAGCCAGTCAGAGAAAGATAAATATCACATGATCTCACT
>NW_005370332.1:2293468-2300213 GCF_000412655.1 Myotis brandtii
AGAGACCAACCAAAGGACTTGTATGCATGCATATAAGCATAACCAATGGACACAGACACCAGGGGGTGAAGGCATGAATAGGGGTGCGGGCAATGGGGGGATAAGGACACATAGGTAATACCTTAATAAATAAAGAAAAAAAGAAAATACTGTTTTAAAGAAGAAAAAAACAAAAAAACAAAAAAACAATAAAAACTTCTAGAATTTGGTTTGACAACAACGTGAATATACTTAACACTACTGAACTATGCACTTAGAACTGGTTAAGATGGTAAATTCTATGTTATGTGTATTTTACCACATTTAAAAGTAGTAAAATAAATTGGTTGAATCTAGTAACAGCAATAGTAAAAATGCACTAGTAATATAACACTGCTACAGAATAATAAATCAAAATTAGAGTATGAATAAGATCATATGCCCTATATTATGTTCTTCCATTTAGATCAATTCAGTAGGAAGTTACTGTCTTTTATGTATATGACAGAAGGCAAGGTGCCATAGATATAAACCAGAATATGATAATGATTTTTGCTCACTTAGAGCCTAGTTGATAGCAATAGACTCATGAATAACAACAAAATAGAATGTTATTATATGACTAGAGAATTTTGGGAACCTGGTAAGTTAGGGAAGGTATAAAGGAAGCTGACTCCTACATTTCAGCTTGAAGGTAGAGTTTTCATGTTGGTCTAGGGCAGTGATGGCGAACCTTTTGAGCTCGGCGTGTCAGCATTTTGAAAAACCCTAACTTAACTCTGGTGCCATGTCACATATAGAAATTTTTTGATATTTGCAACCATAGTAAAACAGACTTATATTTTTTTGATATTTATTTTATATATTTAAATGCCATTTAACAAAGAAAAATCAACCAAAAACTGAGTTCATGTGTCACCTCTGACACACGTGTCATAGGTTCGCCATCACTGATCTAGGCCCTGCATTCCCTAGACTCTAGGGAATGAAGAGTATTCCAGTCACAGGGCTGTGGTATTAGAGATTGTGCAATTTTAAGTGAATCCTATGCAGAAACAGCAATGACAGAAAGGAAATATATTCTGAGAAAGATTTATGAGGTAGAGATCACAGGTCCTGGTAACTAATTAGTTGAAGTAAAGGCAGGGAAGAACAATAAATTGAGGATGGCTTCCAGGTTTTTGCTTGGGCTTCTGGATGGAGTACTATATACATACATATAGATGTAGAGTTAGAGATATAGAGTATAAATCTTAGATCTAGGTTTGTGTTAAGGCAGTCTAGGGACTTCTCTATAAGGCTTAATTTGATGGAAATCAGAATTTCTGTCTAAAATTATCATTCAATCTTCTTGACCTGAAATACCCAATATAGTCCCTAACTGATTACATATGGAAGATTACTGCCAGAAGAAGGTCAAAGTGAAAATCTCTCTCACATAGTATCAATGATATCATAGGTAAGTCAGTTAACATCCATATTATCTTCCTTCTAGCTTGTCTTTCTGAACTTGGTGACTGAAAAATTAAAATTTCATTTTTTTTCAGATTCCTTTGTAGCCAGAGGGCTGGTATATGACCTGGTTCTGCAGAAACTGATTTGGGGAGTTGGAAGTTCCATCAAGCAAGGCAATGACGCTTCTAGGTCTTTTGAAACAACTGTGGCAGAGTTTGTGGCTCCAGGCTCAATTTAAAAGTGCAAAACAGGAGGCAGCAGCGGTAGTCTTTCTACTATAACTATCCTGGTGTATGGTTAGGCATTTCTCATTGCTGTATCATTGCTTCTGACTATTGGGCATCCAAGCCCTGTTTCTTGGCACTCCCAGAGATTCTATGAGGTACTCAAGCTATTTTTACTAAATCTCTTTCTCCTTAAACTAGTTGGAGTGGACTCAGTTATCTACACCTAAGAACTATGGCCAATATACACAAGACTAACTTTCTCTCATTAGGATATTTGATCAAATGAACTAGCTGACATTTAAACCCCTTAGAGTACTTAGATTAGGTAAGTTTTAGGAGTGGAGGCAATAGAGCATTGTAAATGCTGAGGTCAGACAGATCAGGTTTAAGTTCTGGCTGTACCATGTTATCTTTATTACTTATTCAGGTAAGTTACTTAACCTCCATATATTTCAGTTATTTCAAGTATAAATTTGAGATAATCATAGTGTTCAACTCAGTGTTTTTGTAAGGGTACTATATGCTAATTAATATAAAGAACTTATCTCAATGCCTGGAAGACAATAGTGCTAAAAAAATGTTTACATTTGCTCTAATACAGTGCATGTGTGGGCTTTGTCTCATGTACTAGGATTCCTTAGCTTTTCACTGAGTCTTGTTTTTGTGTTTGGCCTAAACAGACCCATTTGTCTATACCAGTGGTCGGCAAACTCATTAGTCAACAGAGCCAAATATCAATAGTACAACGACTGAAATTTCTTTTGAGAGCCAAATTTTTTAAACTTAAACTATATAGGTAGGTACATTGTTATTAACTTAATTAGGGTACTCCTAAGGCTTAGGAAGAGCCACACTAAAGGGGCCAAAGAGCCGCATGTGGCTCGCGAGCCGCAGTTTGCCGACCACGGCTCTAAAGGATAGGCCATGTTCCCATCCACACTCGTCTTGTATACTTGTTTCAGAGAGACGAGTGTGGATGGGAGAGTTGGAAGGGGTCAACCTCAGCGAACATACCTCAAAACAATGTACCTCCCTTGCGCTGTGTATCCCTCGGCCCGCCTGCGCCTCGTCTCCCGTCACCCGACCGACCCGACCAACTGACTGATACCCCCCACTTCTTCTAACGCCACTTCTTCAAAATAGACTTGCCCAGGCCGAAAACCGACTTCTGCGCATGGGCCACGAAGTTTCAATTGCACTGTACGTGTACGCCCGCACGTGGTATTTTGTGGAAGACCCACACTCAAAGGGCCAAAGAGCCGCATGTGGCTCGAGAGCCGCGGTTTGCCAACCACTGGTCTATACAATGCACAATTACAATTTATTTTATTCTTTTTAAAAAATATATTTTTTTATTGATTTCAGAGAGGAAGAGAGAGGGAGAGAGAGATAGAAACATCAATGATGAGAGAGAATCATTGATCAGCTGCCTCCTGCGTGCCCCACACTGGGGATTGAGCTGGAAACCCAGGCATGTGCCCTGACTGGAATTGAACTGTGACCTCCTGCAGGAAGCCACCACTTGCCAATACTGTCACAAAGGAATGCAGAAGGCCAATGGACCTTGGGTGTTAGCAGGGCTGATGCTAAGCACCTTGTCTGTTGAGATAGTGGTGGTTCAAGGCAAATTCCCTAACCTGATAATCCTTTTACTGTTTACCAAAGTTTACCTTTGATATGCCTATATGCATTGCTAAAGAGCAAATGTGTATTCAAGTAAATAAAAAGCAGACCGGTCCAGAGGTCAGTGTTCTCTTAAAGAGAGAGACACCACCCCTTAATAATTTGTATTTCTTGTCTAGTGTTCTCATTTGTGCGTCGACCCCTCCTTCAGATCCCGAACTCAGTCGTGCAGGTCGCAACCTCCTGGTTCATAGGTCAATGCTCAACCACTGAGCTATGCTGACCAGGCCTATTTTATTCTTTTTTAATGAGTTCCATCCTTAAGTGAATAAAAAAAAAGAAAAAAAAAGAAAGGGAAGATTTTTTTTGTATTAACTCAGGTCTGAACTTGGATCAATCTATGAACTTCCATGATGACTCTTAGAATGTTTAACAGCCAACAACTGTAGTATTTTAGATGCTAGGCTATGCCTTGGTTCCTCTCAGGATCAGGCAGTTGTTTCACTCAGTTTCTGGTTTGAGGATTGGAATATCTTTGAGTGCCTGGGGTGGGCAAGAACATGTATTACTTTTGAAACATAATGCTGAGCAAAAGAAGCCATATACCGAAGAGTACATAATGTATGATTCTATTTATATGTAGTTCAATAATTATCAAAACTAATCTATGGCAATACTGTTTAGAAAAATAGTTTCTTTGGAAAAGAGTATGACTGGTAGTGAACATAGAGAAGTTTTCTGAGTTTCTTAAAATGTTCTACATCTTGATCTGTGGGATGGTTACATAGGTGTACACATCTGTATAATTAATTGATCTGTGTACTTAAGATTTGTGCACTCTGCTGTGGTTATTCAATTTAACAGGGGACTCTGAGCACACTTTGTTGAATGGCAGCATCATTGAAATAAATACATGAAGTTCTACTTTAAAGAGACAATATTACTATGATTATATTTGTTCTGACATTAGAGACAGGCATATTACTCTACAGTCACTTCTATTAGGTCCTCTCCACAGTCTACGATCCAAGAAATAAAAACAAGTATATCTCTGGTGCTAATATCAGAATATGTTGATTTAAGAACTTATCTTGGCTTTTGGCCTTTGTGAAATACTGAATAGTCACTGCTAATTTGTTTACTGCTCAATACTAAAGAAGTCACAAAACATTTTAAAATAGTTCCATCCCATTAGTTGTCTTTATTTTACCAATAATTAAAAAGTAAAACACTGACTTTTACTCCTTTTAAGGTTAAAAGGTGACCATCTGATTTCTATTTAATGCTGCATTTGTGTTTGGTTATGGTTCAAAAATGTTCCTTTAATCATGACATGGAGAGTTGTTTTTGGATGCCAGATATCATATGCTGTTCAAGACTCTTTGCAAATTGTGAAATTAATTTTTCTTGTATACCAACCTTTCCTCAGCTGCTTCATTGACTTGGCTTTCCCCTCATAATTTACTAAGTAAAGGGTGAGCATTAGTCATTGTTTGTAAAGAATTTTCAACTTTCAAATCCCAATTTCCTAATCAATAAACATGGAGAAAATTAGTAGATATAGTGTTGCAACACATGCAACACTTAAAAAGCAAATGTTAAAAGGACAAATGTTAAAATATAACATGCTGCTTCAGGTCTATATGACTTCCTTGCAGAAATATATTTATTAGAGCTGAAGTCTGAATGATGAGTAAGAATTTGTCTTAGTGACAGGTGAAAAAAAGCATCTCAAACAGAGAGAACAGTATATGCAAAAGGCCCTTGTACATGGTGGGTGTACACAATTATTTTGTATTGAGATTCACCTTCTTCTGTTCAACTTCAGATGAAGAGGTATCTCTTCCCCTGTCAAAAATGAATCTTTCTTCTTGCATTCATATTTATACCTTTGCTTTTGAACCTCAATCTATCAACTGTCTTTTTACTTTTCATATCCTCAACTACTCTCCCCATTAGATATCTCCCTTCAAGATATAACACTCAAATCTCTGTGACCTACAAAAACCAAAATGATAAACAAATACTTCTCTGAATTCTATATCCCTCTTCACTACTTCCTATCTTTAGTTATTTCTATTAGCAAAACTTCTAGAATAACAATATTCTCCACCTACAATCTCCACTTCCTCAATTCCAATTCACTTTTTAACCCTACTAAATATGGAATCCTGCACAACCACTTCACTGTCAGGATTGTGGCAAAGTCACCAATGACTCTTGATATTATTGGACACTCTTGACTACCTCTCTCTTTTTTGAGTGTCATGATACTTCTCTTTGTGTCCTACTTTTATCTCAGGCTACTTTAGAGTCTATTTGATTTATGTATATCCCTTAAGTATTAAAATTTCATCTTAGGCCCAGGTTTTTCTTATTCTATACACTATAGCTGGGTGAGCTCATTCACCCTGCTTCTTGGCCCCTGAGCAAATCTTTTTGTTGCTGTTGTTGTTACACCTTGGTTAAAATTTACACATTGTGACTCTTTATTTGACTTTCTTAAGCATTGTTAGGGCTTACTTTCTAAGCTTCACTGTCTTTTCTGCAACTATTTGCCTCTCCATCTCTCTCTGTGTGTCTCTATATATCTATATATCAATATAAATCTATCTATCTATCTATCTATCTATCTATCATCATCATCATCATCATCATCATCATCATCTATCTATCATTTATCCCCATGAAAGCAAGTCTCATCTTATTATGTTTATCTGTTTCCTAGCCTGTATCTCCAACTAGATTAGCAGTTCTTTGAAAGCAGTGGCCATCTTTTTATACCTAGATTTTAGCCCAGTGCATGGTAGAGAGTAGATAATAAATAAATATTTATAGATGTATGTATGTATGGTTTTGGATAAGTTCTTTCATCTTTATAGCCTTGTTACAGCCTTTACAGCCTTGTTAGTAGAGAATGTTAGGAGAAAGCTGTGGCTATCTGAAGATGCACAGGTAATAAGTGCCTGAGTCAAGCATACTCTCGGTTTCCATGAACCACAATATGATGCACACTCTGCAAAGTGCTCTCATATCTATTATCTCATATAATTATCATAACAATTTTGTGTAATCTTTATAGCCTTGTTACAGCCTTTACAGCCTTGTTAGTAGAGAATGTTAGGAGAAAGCTGTGGCTATCTGAAGATGCACAGGTAATAAGTGCCTGAGTCAAGCATACTCTCGGTTTCCATGAACCACAATATGATGCACACTCTGCAAAGTGCTCTCATATCTATTATCTCATATAATTATCATAACAATTTTGTGTACTAAGATATAAATTTTGTTGCTAATATATATATGTACATATATAAATCTGTTGTGATATCTACACTAATAAAAGAGAAACATGGTAATTGGCGTATGACCGCTACCTTTCCCATTGGCTAATCAGCATATCCTTATGCAAATTAACTGTCAGCCAAGATGGCGGCCGGCAGCCAGGCAGCTGGAAGCGA
>NW_005370332.1:2301596-2304543 GCF_000412655.1 Myotis brandtii
CAAAGGAAAGACAGAGAGAAACATCGATATGAGAGAAACACATTGATTGGTTGCCTCCTGCACGAGCCCCAACAAGGGCCCAGGCCGGGGAGGAACCTGTAACCAAGGTATGTGCCCTTGACAGGAATCAAACCCGGGACCTTTTGGTCAGCAGGCCGGCGCTCTATCCACTGAACCAAACCGGCTAGGGCTTAAAGAAGTTTTTTGATGTTTCCATTCTTCAGTTCATCTCTAGACTGGGATAATATTTCATACCTCAAAGGGTTGATGAAGGGACTAAGTGATACAAGATATGGAAATGGCCGTGCTCATTGAGTGTCCACTCATATTTATATTCTCTCTCTGTGTTTCTCTACATCTTTCTCTTTGTTTCATTTCTGACTTCTTATTCCCTTCAAGCTTGTCCCTATTTTGTACCCACACCAATACCAGAAAAAGGCATCACAGAATCCACTTTGGAAAGATTTTAAAGGATATCCTTTCACCTCCTCTCTCCCAAGATTGTTCTGTCCCACTTAAAGTGACAATACAGATGCCAGAAAGAACTTATCCTGCCCCAAGTGAAGGTGTTATTGAAGGAAATAAACTCTATTTGTTACTGTGTGACTGTTACCACCCACCCCCATGTGTGTCCACATATTCACTCCCATTGTCACCTTTGCCTGGTAGAATCTCCTTTCTTCTCTTCTCAGAACTCACTAACCCTTCAAATTCACACACATGCTGTCTCCTCCAGTAAGCCTTCTCTGAATTTGTCAGCCCACCCTGAGCTAAACGTTTACTAGGCTACTAGGACACTTCTGGTTTATGTCATAGAATTTTTCACTTCCTTGTTCTGTATTTGGTATGTCTTCTCAAGTATGTCTTCCCTATTAATGTGAGCTTCTTTTTTTTTAATCCTCATTCAAGGATATTTTTTTCCATTGATTTTTAGGGAGAGTGGAAAGGAAAGAGAGAGGGAGGGAGAGAGAGAGAGAAACATTGATGTGAGGGCGACACATCGATTGGTTGTTTCCTGCATGCTCCCAACCAGGGCTGGGATTGAACCTGCAACCCAGGTATGTGCCTTTGACCAGGAATTGAACCCAAGACCCTTTGGTGTGTGGGTCTGTGATAGCCATTGTGCCACACGAGCCAGGGCTAATGCAAGCTTCTTGAGGGCAAGGGGTCTATCCTGATTCTGTACTCTCTATCCACACACTCATCAAACTCTTACTTCCTGCTAGTACTAATGTAGGGCTGCATACCTATGAGGCAACCAGGAAATACTGGTGGTTTGATTCACCTTGTGTCCTTCACTCTTGTAGTCAACAGTGAAGGGAATTTCCCAAGGGAAGAATGTGAAAGTCTCTGTACCTTTAGTTCTGCTACGCAAGCTGTATTGATGAGAAGCTGAACACAATGGCTTGCATTATGTGAAAGGTTATGTGAGAGCCAATGCCATATTACTCTTATCTTGTTTTTCTTTTGAGTCCTGTAATCTGAAGTGAGTGTACTTTAGGGAAGACATACACTATTAATCATGTTTGATAAACCAAAAAAGGCTGGAGCCCCAGTAACCTACTTATTCTGTTGACTCAGGGGCGGTTAGAGAAAAACAATGATTTGCATACACACCTGTAGTGGGGACTTTTAGACTTCACTGGCCTGCTTCCTGAGACTACTTCCCTACTGCCCGTCTGCCTTTCTGATAAGATAAGAAACCCTTTGCACCTGGGCAGTGCTTTATGCTTTTCTACGTGTCCACTGCTAGTACCTTAGCCCAGATCCCCATCATCTCACACCTACTTTATTGCAACATCTTCCTAATTGATTTCCCTGACTCAGTCTTTTGTTGTTTACAATCTATTCTCCACACTGCAACCAGAGTAATAGATCCAAAGCACAAATTTGATTATGTTCCACCCCTGTTTAAAACTCTCCAGCATCCTTAGGATAATGTCTAACCCTTTGGGTATGCTCAAAATAAAACAAAACAAAACAAAAACAACGATTCCTGATTTGCCTCCTGCTTAGCTCTTTAGCTTTACCTCCTGCCACTCCCTACCCCCATTTTCCACTCTCTTGTACTCTAAGCTCCAACCATCCTGAAATACTTGTATATCCACAAGTGTGCTATTTTATTTTATTTTTTAATTGTGATGCCTTTGCATATACTTCTTCTGCCTATATTGTCTTCCTACCTTTTTCTGACCTCTAACTGAAGAAGTTTTCTCCATCTTGTTAGACTTAAGTGAATCCTTCCTTAACTTCCTTCTAAGTGAATCCTTCCTTAACTTGTGATTTATCGTTATTTGTTCCTTCTTTTGCATATACATACTTGCATTCTGGCATTTCTTCACTATATTATAAATATCTGTTTATACATTTATCTCTGTGGCCTTTGTGCAAATTTCTTGAACGTTAGAACTGTGGTTGACCCTTCCTCCTAACCTTCTTCCTTCAGCACTATACACATAGTTGGTATTCAGGAATGTTGCTTAAATGAATAATGATTATATTTCCTAACTTAAAGACTTCTTTTTGAACTAGACTGACCTCAGAGTTGCAGCAAAATAACCAGTTGTTCAAGTATTCACAGGCTTTTGGGCTGGGTTAGGTGTGGTTCTGTCTTGAGAAAGCTTGAATTCAAATGTTCTGTCAAGTTTCTTCTTAATTCAGGATTCTATAAATAAATAGTAGATTAGAATAAAACCCTCAGCAATGCAGAAGCAAAGAAAGCTCCTTGGCTTTTTGTTTTATACCTTCTATTACTTTTCTAAATATTTCCTTTAGGCCTTCTTTTATACAATCACTTAAAACAGGACTTGTATGCATGCATATAAGCATAACCAATGGACATAAGACACTGGGGGGTAGGGGAGGCCAGGGGATTGTCAAGGGCGGGGAAAAAAAGGACACATATGTAATACCCTTTGTAATACTTTAAGCAAAAAAAAAATTAAAA
>NW_005370332.1:2305308-2317018 GCF_000412655.1 Myotis brandtii
AAAAAAGGACACATATGTAATACCCTTTGTAATACTTTAAGCAATAAAAAAATTAAAAAATAAAAAAAAATAAAACAGGAGGTCCCTGGGTGGTTTTGGTCCTTATTTCTATTTTTGGTCCTTATTCTCAACTAGGACCAGTTTATTTCATCATTTATATACCCCCCCCCATACACACACATAAATATATTTGTAACCTTGGGAGCTTCCTGGGCAAGGACAGACAAGAAAGAGGCAGACCACTCCAGGTTGTTAGGTGGCAGTTTAATAAGCAAGAGAAGTTACTTATGAGGCTTGTCTTGGGCAGCCACAAGATGAGTAGATTTCTGCACCCACCCACTAGAACAGTGGTTCTCAACCTCTGGGTCGCGACCCCTTTGGGGGTCGAACGACCCTTTCACAGGGGCCGCCTAAATACATCCTGCATATCAGATATTTACATTATGATTCATAACAGTAGCAAAATTACAGTTATGAAGTAGCAACGAAAATAATTTTATAGTTGGGGGTCACCACAACATGAGGAACTGTATTAAAGGGTCACGGCATTAGGAAGGTTGAGAACCACTGCACTAGAATCTTGAAAATATACATAGAAGTCTTAAGTGGGTTCAGTCACATAACTGTCCAGATGGTCTCAACAACACATTTCTCTCTCAAGGCTGTGTCCTTGAAAATGGCTCCCACTGTGGGAATGGTGAGAAGAGTGGACATTCCAAGCACAGGGGAGAGGCCAGGAACCTCTGATTGCCCACGTCCAGCTCGCTGGTCTACTGGAGGTCATATCCTTTCACTGACTTTCTCCAACAGTATACACACACTAGAGGCCAGAAGCACGAAATTCCTGCAAGGGGCTCGACCCTTGCAGCTGAGGCAGCTTGCCTTGGCCGTCACAGCCCCAGCTTCATCTGGAAGGTTGTCTGGAAGTATATCTGGAAGGTTGTTTGGCTGTCTGGTCTAATTAGCATATTATGCTTTTATTATTATAGATATCATCTTATTACTAATGCCCTATGAGGTACATACTATTTTTACCCCATATTTTATAGATGAAAAAACTATAGATCAGAGAGATTAAATAACTTTTTTTGTTAACCTGAAAGTGCTGGAGACTGGACCTAAACTTGGATTTGATTTGTAAAGCCTATCTTTGAACCATTCATTACACCACACTCCCTCATCTTTTTTTTTTTTTAATGGCTTGAACTAGATTATCCTTGAGAATCCTGTCCAAAGCTTTTCCTCCCACCACATCCTCAAGGGCTCCATTGGGGCTAAACAAGAGAGTGGTGTTCTGCAGATCTAGGAGCTGAAACAAAGAGATATGAGGTGCCAAATATTCCCTTGTGCATTTGTTTTTCTATAATTATTTCTTATTGAGATACACTATAAGGATTCCTAAAATGGCATATTCAATAGTGATCTTTAGGACCTGTGGTTGTTGCCAGTCATTTATCTTCCTCTTAGGCAACTTGATTTTTTAAGCTAAATTCTATCCACAAGTGAGTGATGAGAGTGACAAATACACAACTTTTGGGAAGCATTTGTTCCAAAAATGTGAAAAGCCTAAACAAGTGGAATATTTCACTAAAGAAAGGAAAATGTTACATCGAACAGAAGAGATCTGTTTCCTGAAAGCAAAAAATTGAAAAACTATAAAATATTTTTTCACTGTGTCATCCCTCAAAACACCTGGAACGAATTGTCATTGCAGGTGTCTTGTAGAATAAAACAAAAAACACTGATCTTGGAGTCAGAGACCTGGGCTTGAGTCTCATATCTATACCTTGCTAACAATGCAACCTTGAGCAAGGTACTGAACCACTCTGGGCTTCTGAGTGGGCTTCCACTCAATGTTAAATTGGAGATAAGTGTGTGTGTGTGTGTGGGGGGGTCAAGGGTAAAAATAAATATAATACTGTCAACAATAAAAAATAAACTAAAAAAAATAAAGAGATAAATACATTGGAGATAAAAAACAAGAACTACCTGAAAGGGTTGTTTCTAAGATTAAATGAATTAAATCATGTTTTACTAATGTTTTTTGTGCTTCCATTCACATCAGATATTATTACAACTCACCTTGGCCCAGTGCCAAGCCACTAATCTAGTTACCCTTCTTTTAATATTGGCCATTCTCTCTTTGACCACAACCATTTGCCATTGCACCCCGACTCCCACTCCCACCCCTGACTCCCACCCTGACCCCCGACTCACGAAAAATGCACAACTATGATTGTTCTAAGAAAACAGTCCCTACAGCCAATGTAAGCAGATAACACTCATGGTGAAATGTGGTTGTTGACCTAGTTATGATAGAGAATATCTGGGTGCCAGGAGGCCTACATCTGAGCATCTCTACTGCCTATTTCTAGACAGTAGGAATGATACCAGGCATAACAGTTAGACCCAGCTTCTCTAGTGGGAAAGAGAAAATGAATGGTTTGTTTTGTGATAATTGGCCTACACTTATTTAAGGGACTTGAGACTTGAGATTAAGTTAAAGTTCTTTGTTTGAACATGAGAGTGACTGAGGTGCCAATGAAGGATATGAAAGTATAGCTTTGACAAGGGTATGTTTCACAAAGAAGGAATCGGTCACCATATTTCTTGTGGTCACAGTTTCCTAAGGTTGGTTACCTTCTTGCTGATTGTAGATTTCACACTGGGAAGAATCACAACAGAAAGGAAATTGAGGAGATACAGGAGCAAAGATCAGGTCGAGGCCCTGGTTGGTGTGGCTCAGTTGGTTGAGCGTTGTCCCATGCTCCCAAACATTACCAGTTTGATTCCCATTCAGGGCACATACCCAGGTTGTGGATTCAATTCTTGGTCCCAGGGGTGGGCAAACTTTTTGACTCGAGGGCCACAATGGGTTCTTAAACTGGACTGGAGGGCCGGAACAAAAGCATGGATGGAGTGTTTGTGTGAACTAATATAAATTCAAAGTAAACATCACTACATAAAAGGGTACGGTCTTTTTTTTTTTTTAGTTTTATTCATTTCAAGCGGGCCGGATCCGGCCCGCGGGCCATAGTTTGCCCACGGCTGGCTGGGGGGTGTGTGGGAGGCAGCCAATCAATGTTTGTTTGTTTGTTTGTTTGTTTTTTTCTCTCTCTACCTTCCTCTCTTTCTAAAATCAATGAAAATATAAAAAAAAGCCCCGCCAGTGTTGCTCAGTGGTTGAATGTCGACCTATGAACCAGGAGGTCATAGTTGGATTCCTGGTCAGGGCACATCCCCAGGTTGCGGGCTTGACTCCTAGTGTGGGGTGTGCAGGAGGCAGCCGATCAATGATTCTCTCCCATCATTGATGTTTCTCTTTCTCCCTCCCCCTTCTTTCCTCTCTGAAATCAATAAAAATAAAATTTTTAAAAAAGATAAGGTGGAGAGGCAGGGTGGAATGGCATGTCTAAAGCTCAACATCTAGGGTTAAGTATTATGGCAAAAACAAATTAAATAATGTCTGTGATTCCATCACTGGTCTGAGTCTCCACTTTGATTGACTTTTACCTCTTTTTTTTTACCTTCTTAAATTAGTACCCTTCATATGATCTATACCAGAAATAATGAACTGTGTATTTTAATGTATAAGGCAATTCTTGGTGGTGAAAAAATAAAACTTAAAAAATTGGGGACTATCAGAGGAAAGTCAGTAAAAATGCTAGTCCTGTGTTGTAGAGTTCTTTTGGATCAAAGTGATTACATAAGGCTTAAAAATCAAATGGTATGCTTGTTTACTAACATATTCTGAGATTCCCCTCCCCCCCCTTGCAGATGTAAGACATGAAAAAAACCAGGGATATGCTCACATATGGAGGTAATTTGTTCAGATGTACAACTGGGCTGGAGCCATCAGTAACCCGGTTATAAATTCTGAACCTCTTGTATTTTGTCATTTCAAAGTATGTTCTCCATTTCAAGACAAAAATCAAATCAGAATTCCTCTGAAAGATATAACATTGAGGGTTCCGAGTAGAGAAAAACAACACTGGCAACAGTTTGGACATTGGCTTATACCAAGTCTTTCTGAATTTAAACTCATGAACTCTCATACTTAGGTCCAACATAAATTGTTTCGTTTTCAAGTTCCCTTAAGCTAGGAAAATTAAGATTTCCTGTTCTTTAGGGAGAAAAAGAGTCTAAAAACGTAAGAGGTTAGAAAATGTCTTAAAGCTCTTCATAATTGAGTATAAATGAATCCAAACCATATGGATTGCATTTCCTTTTTTTTTTTTTTTAACTTTGAGCACTGAGGGGAAAAACATGTTTGGCAAAATGCTTCTTGTTTTTTTTTTGTTTTGTTTTTTCAAACCCAAATATGTTACTTTCACCCCTGAGCCTTCTTCCCAAGCTGCACCATATCCTGGGAATGTTCCCAGGGTTCTTTAGACTTTAAGTTTACAGCTCCTGTGAGGCCTACCTTCCTCAAGAAAATATCTCTAGGTGACTTAGAAGAGACATTCTAAAAGCCTCTTGAACCTTATTTGGGTAACATACAACTTTTAAGACCTCCCTTTTTTTCAATCTTCTGTCCATGTGCACTGTTAGTTGTGCAAAGGTTTATTTTGTTTATATATAATAGCTTGTGTAATTTATCTACATTTAACAACCATATATTTAGTATCTAATGGGTCTAATGTTTTATGGATAAATGCCTAGGTTAGCACAAGACCCTTATATTGTGCTGAATGTAAACATAACCCTGGCTAAATATTCACAAGTAGGATACAACCTAGAAGAGGGAACTGAAATGGTCTTAAGCAGAGGAAGTCTCTTGATGATGGACTTTGAAAGGCTCAAATAAGTCTCCAAAAGTAGCAGATTCATTTGTTTGAATTAATAAGGCTATTTAGAAAGACAAATGGCTACTAAAATATAGTAATAAAATGTTAAATCCTGCAATTTACTTTCTTTCTACTAGCGCAGTGAGTTTTACACACCAAGGAGGGTAAGTTTCAATAGGAGAGATAAGAGAATCTGAACAATTTGGGCTGATATGCACCATAGATTTTTATTAATTAAAATTTTTTTCAATTACAGTTTATATTCAATATTATTTTGGATTAGTTTCAGGTGCACAGCATAGTGGTTAGACAATCATATTCTTTACATAGTGTTTCCCCTCATAGTTCCAGTACCCACCTGGCATATACATACTTACTATAATATTATTGACTATACTTCCTATGCTCACAGATTTTTAAAAATGTAATATATATCAGAACAATTTGTTATTTCTGTGAATTGAGGTGAGGAGGAGGAGGAGATACAGAGAGTGAGAATAAGAGTGAGTTGAGAGTAAGAGGAACCTGGGTAGAAAAGGAAGTAAGGATACTTTAGTTACACTTTGACTTATGTTTACAACTTGAAGAGAAAATACACACAAAGATAACTCACCTTGAAAGGAAACTGCCTATACTGTAAAAGGTATAATATTTATTTTTCATAGTTCCTTATTTCCGCAGTAAAGCTGTAATCATTTTGGAAGTTAGGGACTCTGTAACACTTACCATTCGCCATCCATGCCATTCCCATCCCACTCTCACCTCAACACTTAACCAACCCTTAGCCCAGAGGGGACATTTAGTTCTTGGTTGATTGAACATAGGGGCATTAAAAAAAGTTTTACTGAACATGGAGAATAACTTCAACACTGTGTCACACATTGTAGAAGATACACAACCTGAGGAGAGAATAAAATGATTATAACTGTTTTGTTTGGTAAAGCAAAGCCTATATGTGAAAATAACCTTATGAGGATAATCCAATGGAATACAGGATTGCCATGCTAACCCTGTTGACCCTATGATAAGAAAACATCTGACTAACTCCAAAGGAAACTTTAAAGCAAATGAAAATATGTATTACTCTGTATGGTAGAATTTAAATGTAGGAACCTTGCTACCTTAAAGTATACAGACTGTATAGCTTATTTTAACTGCTCAATTTCATATATATAGGAGATCTCAAATCTCTTCCTCTATTGTCTTTCTGATGACTTTTCCTAAGACTTTCTCTATGATGAGGAGGGGAGAGGTAGACTGATACATAGGTTCAATAAATAGATTTGAAAGTGTGATTTTTATACTGCCAAATGAAGAGGAAGTTAATTATTAAGGATGTAGTCCTAATCTCTCAAGGCTGATAGCACTTGGGAGCACTTTTCCACAGAAATCCTAATTAGAAATCATTTTCAGTCTCAGTAGCTTATTTCCATAAAATCCCTGAAGGGATTCAAGAGAGATTGAGCCTCTGAGGAAGACATGCATCTTTGCCAAGCTATGCAATGAGAATACTGAGACTCATTGGGGACACATTCAATTATGGATCCAGAAAGAGGAAGTGAAACCGTGGTGAAATGGAGATTAGAAGGAGGTGCCCAGGGCCAAGATGAGTTAATGAAGAGAGTAATATGTATCTTATTTTGATTGACATTAGCAAGCATATACCGGACACTATACTAAGCACTTTATATGTTACCATATTTAATCAACACAATTTTATGAAATAAGCACTGCTATTGCATCCATTTTGTAGATGAGAAAACCAAGTTTCAGAGAGTAAATGATTTCCCTAAAGTCACCCAGCTAATACTTAGAAGAAATAGGATATAAACACAGACCTGTGTAGCCCCATTAAACCACTTTAGTACACTGCCTTAAATAGATTCACCTCTTCTGGGTCCCAGGGTGTTCAGAAGTGGGAAGAGTTAAATGACCACCTTTAGTTATATCTCAGTCTTTGGGCTCAGCTTACTTACTATAGCTTAGGGCAGGGGTCCTCAAACTTTTTAAACAGGAGGCCAGTTCACTGTCCCTCAGACCGTTGGAGGGCCGGACTATAGTTTAAAAAAAAACTATGAACAAATTCCTATGCACACTGCATATATCTTATTTTGAAGTAAAAAAACAAAATGGGAACAAATACAATATTTGTATTTGCATGTGGCCCACGGGCCGTAGTTTGAGGACCCCTGGCTTAGAGGAACAGGAAGTACTCTGACTATTGAGACAGAGTCCAAGTCCTATCTTTAAAATTTCCCTTTCTAGATGTTTGCTCAGGCACAACCACCACACTTTACGAGGAAGATATGAAGAAGCTGAGTCACATGGAGCATGTTGTAGAAGCTGGTCAGAATGATGAAGGGCCCACTGGCATATATTTTGAGGGACAGATGAAGAAATGTAGGGTGATTAGCGCAAGAAGCCTATTGACCCATAATAGCTGTCTTTAAATATTTCATGGACTGTCACAGGAAAGTAGCATTAGACTTATTCAATGTAGCTGTAGAGAGGGAACGTGGGAACAATGGGAAGATGTTAGAGGAAGATAAATTCTGGATCAATAGAAAACAACTGCATAAATATAATGCAGAGTTTCATAACATTATTTTATGCCTTGGACCCTTTTGGAAATCTGGTAAAGCCAATGAACTCTTCTCAGAATAATGTTTTTAAGTGCATAAAATAAAATGCATAAGATTACATAGAAAAATTACAGTATATTGAAATATGATTATTAAAATATTAAAAACTGAGTATATTAGCAATGATTTTAAAGTGGATTGAAGATGTTTTGTGTGTTTTTTGTTATTGATAATACTACTAGGGTTTGTTGCCTACATTCATAACAGAAGAAATGGTAAATTTCAGTTAAAGATAAGGAAAAATAAAGATATGATTTTTGTTCCCATCAAAGTTCATGGTATCTCAGTCTAAGGCAGGGGTGGGCAAACTATTTGACTCGAGGGCCACAATGGGTTCTTAAACTGGACCAGAGGGCCGGAACAAAAGCATGGATGGAGTGTTTGTGTGAACTAATATAAATTCAAAGTAAACATCATTACATAAAAGGGTACGGTCTTTTTTTTTTTAGTTTTATTCATTTCAAATGGGCCGGATCCGGCCCGCGGGCCGTAGTTTGCCCACGGCTGGTATAAGGGATTTATGGATTCCATGTTAAGATCTCCTGAATTAGAGGTATCAAATATAGTAGAATGTAAAGTCATGTAAAGTTGTGGTTTTCCTGTCACTGGAATAGTTTTTACAGAAAGACTGTCAGGGATGTTTAAATGTGATTTCTGCTTTGGTTTCATACTAGATAAAATAAACTCTTTTAGGTGTCAGTGCTAACATTCTATGATCAAAACTCTTTAATAACTTTTATTATCAACAGCAGGGATTTTCAATTTTTTTGTTTTATTTTTCTTTTACACCAAATGTCCCATTTTATTTATTTTTCAATAGCTATTTATTTTTCCATCATCTTTTATTCCCCTATATCCTTCCCTACCTCCATCAATCCCCTTCCCTCCGCAATCACCACACTGTTGTCCAATTCTTTAAGCAGCAGAAGACTTTCTTCAAAATAAAGTCTTGCACAATCCCTCAATATATCCATCGGAAAAGTGGGATCAGTTTTACATAGAAATGGAGGGCCTAGATCTCTGCCTTCTTAGCTATCCCACTCACTACCTTCACTTTTCCCCACCTGCACTGAATTCAAGTCTCTCTGTTTTCTATCGTGCTGTCTCTTCTGAGAAGCCCTAGAGCTCTATGAAACAATGTCGTAGGATCAAATGTAAGCTCCTTAGATTTGCATTCAAGGCCAGGTAAAATCTTATGTCTCAGCTAATGATCAACAGAGTATTTATTGTCTCCGAAAAGCTTACAACATTCTTGACACCACACCTTTGTTCACACTGCTCCCCAGTCTGGAATGCCCTACACACCTTCCTCCTCTTTGCCATTTCCCTAAACTATACACCCTCCTTCAAGTTCAAATCAGGTTCCACTGCCTCCAAAAGTATTCCCTGATCACTCACCCTTGGTGATTATTCCAGTGCTCTGATTCATTTGAATACTTCTCTCTATTTGACACTAACTGATGTTGCTTTGCTTTTGTTGCCATGTCCATTCTGTGTCCTCATTAGAGAGTAGCATATCGAGGGCCCAGTAAAGTATTCTGTAAACATAGGATGCTGAATCAGTTCTTATTTATGACATTTATTTTCCACGCTTGTCCTATTTCCCTAAATAAATCATAAGGTTGTTTTTTTTTGGACAAGGATTTCCTTAGACATTTCATCTGCCTCAATCTCTCCAGCACCTAGCATGATCCAGAACCCACAGAGGCTTGAAATAGGCATAGTAAGATATGGACAGAAAAGATGTTAGATACGGACAATTTAGAAGGTATGAAAAATATGATTTGATAAAGAAAGAGTTGTCATTTTTTGTTGCGTAAGAAGACTGATGCTAGAATAAGGTATGAAGGGATTCCCTTGAGAGGGGAAGAGCATGTTAAGATATCATTAGGTAAGGCAAAGAAATACCAAGGAAGAGATGTGAGTCACAATGAGAGAGATCAACAGAGATTAATATGAAAACGCTCTGAGATAAAAAGCAGAAATAGAACTCTTCTCTTGCTGACAATTTATCAAAGCTCAAACAGTTATGCAGTCCAAGCACAGAAAAAATCTCTTTTTGGGCCTACATTCTGAGTTAAGACTCAGAACTCAGTCCTGAACTCAGTCTTGAACTCAGTCCTCAAAGAAATATTTGAGATTTCTAAATTCTCATTTGAAAACACATGGTCAGATGAGGTGTCTCCAAGCCATTGCCACCCTAATGTCTATTTTGTACTACATGTTCAGAAATCCAATCTACACTAATAAAAGAGAAACATGCAAATTGGTGTCACTCCGCTATGCCCACCAGCCAATCAGAGTGACTATGCAAATTATCCCAACAAAGATGGCGGTTAATTTGCATACGCAGGTGAGAAGCAAAGACTGAAGGCTCCGGCCGGAATGAAGACTGAAGACTGAAGAGGCTTGGCTTCTCCGCTGCGGCCAGTGAACCTGCTACCTTGATGTATTGTGAGGTTGCTCTAACCAACTGAGCTACCCAGCCAGTGTGGAAATTTGAACCTAAGTCATATTGGCTCCAGCTGATTCTCTTTCCTGTGTCCCTATTTGCTGTACTGTCAAACATCATCCCTAGTTGCTAGGGAAGAAAGAAAACAAAAAGAACTGATTCCGTAAAATTGCCAATTGCACATAGAAAGAGAGGCCAGGAGTTTGAGTGTAGTGAAAAGCCAGAAAATTCTTAAACCTCACTTGAACCAGACATTGCAGTCTCTGTCCACATTATATTGTAATACTTCTCCCAAGATTCCTGAAGACACTATGAAGAAATAGCCAATAAGTGGCCAATAGGATTTTGATGGCTTTCTTTTTGCCTCATGCAGGTTTTGAGACAGGGAACTTGCCAGAAAGCACAGCAGAGATCTGAGAAGGAAGAGAAAGGGTCATTTGCAAGATAAGATAAATCAACTGGAATAATCAGAGGGTGATTTGTTTATGCTGGGGATGCTCCAACTAGACGGTTTATAATTTACACTGCGTCAAAGCAGGAACCAGTGGTCAAGAGAGGAAAGATCCTGCATTTTTTTTGTTTTGTTTCTGAACATTATATTCAAACAGCAGCTTTCTCTCCTCAATAGGCCAGAAATACTGGGATTCACCTTAAGCTCTGAGTTAGTAAATTCATCATCATTTACTTCAAGTGTGGTAGGCAGTTAGACAGACATGAGCAGAGCAAGGACGATGGGCCAGGTATAGAATGTCAACAGGGTGAAAGCCTTGAGTGCCTAGCAAAGAACAATCGTAGGGTGGGGCCTTGCCCCAAGGGTGACTTTTTTCCCCCTAGCATATCCCTGGTTATGAGGTTTGGACCCCCTGACCTTTCCTCCCTAGAGTTAACATCTAGGCCTCAGTTGTATTTCAGCTCCAGGCCTAGAAGGGCAGCAAAGCCAGACCAGTGACCCCATCGCTGACCTCAGGACCAGCTGTATTGATTGGACAATGACCCCATGCCCTGGCTCCAACTAATCAATCAGTGGAGACCTGTACCCTAAAGGCCATACCTGGAAAGCTGCTAAATATTCTACTAAGATCTTCCTCTGGGCTCTCTGGCCATTTGCTCAGTGTTTAGAGCGTTGGTCCGTGGACCAAAGAGTCTTGGGTTTGATTCCCAGTCAAGGGTATGTACCTGGGTTGCGGGTTTGATTCCTGAATTTGGTAGGGGCATCTGCAGGAGGCAACCAGATGTGTCTCTCACATTGATGTTTTTCTATGCCTCTCCCCCTCCCTCCCTTCCACTCTCTCTGAAAAAGCAATGGAAAAATCCTCTGGTGAGGATTAAAAAATAAAAAGAACTTCCCCTGGGACCTCTCCTAAAATCTCTACCCTTTAAACCCTCAGGACAGAGGACGCAGTGCACTCTCCCTCCTGGGACCACACATGAGCTTTTCCCTCTCCCTTTCCCTTCCCCCTCCTCCACTCCCAGGAGCTTTACCATTACCTTCCTCACCCCCAAACTCTAAGGGCCCTTCCTTTATCTCTATAACTTGTTTCCTAAGCCCATCTCTTCTACAAATTACTTTTCCCACATCTGTGATTTTATAAAGAAATGTTCTTTTATAGTTTGAACTAGAGGCCCAGTGCACAAAAATTTGTGCACTCGGGGGCGAAGAGGGGGTCCCTCAGCCTGGCCTGTGCCCTCTTGCAGTCTGGGACCCCTCAGGAGATAACGACCTGCTGGCTTAGGCCCGCTCCCGGGTGGCACAGGGCAGGCCCAATCCCTAAGTGCAGCCCCTGGTCAGGCTCAGAGCAGGGCCGATTGGGGAGTTGGGGCGCCGCCCC
>NW_005370332.1:2318173-2321182 GCF_000412655.1 Myotis brandtii
GGCCGCCATCTTGGCTGACAGTTAATTTGCATAAGGATATGCTGATTAGCCAATGGGAAGGGTAGCGGTCGTACGCTAATTACCATGTTTCTCTTTTATTAGTGTAGATTCTTTCTTAGCCAGAACTGAAGTACTGAAGGTGCTGAAACCCAAGTCCAGTGTGACTCCACTGGTCAGACACCAGGTGCTGTTCCCACCTACAACACAAGGAGAGTGCACTTCAGGAACCTATTTAAAGGGTTTACACAAGCTGGACTTTATACAAATTCAGTTCTTTTTTAAAAATATTTTTTTATTGTTGATAGTATTACAGTTATCTCCCATTTCCCCCCTCCTCCCAGGCCCTACCCACACCCCCAGGTCTTCACTATTCTATTGCCTGTGTCCCTGGCCTATGCATAGAGGTATATAAGTTCTTTGGTTTATGTCTTCTTGTCCCCCCACCTCCACATCAAGGTATGTCAGTCTGTTCCATGCCTCCATGCTTCAGGTCTTATTTTGTTGGTCAATTCATTTTTTTTCTCTCTCCTTTTTTATTGTTTAAAGTTTTACATATGTCTCCTTTCCCCACCCCCCCTCCCCCAAAAGGTGAGAAGGAAGAGAAAGGGTCATTTGCAAGATAAGATAAATCAACTGGAATAATCAGAGGGTGATTTGTTTATGCTGGGGATGCTCCAACTAGACGGTTTATAATTTACTCTGCATCAAAGCAGGAACCAGTGGTCAAGCCCCCACCACCCCACCCCTGAGGGCAAGCCCCCACCACCCCAGTGTCTGTGTCCACTGGTTATGTTAATATCCATGCATACAAGTCCTTTGGTTGATCTCTAACCCCCCTCAATTCATTTTGTTCATTAGATTCCACAATTAAGTGAGATCATGTGATATTTGTCCTTCTCCATGACATAAACCAAACTAAGAAAGACAAACACAGTTCTTGAGCATACATTTGGTGAGATGGCTCCAGACTCCATATCCAAGGCATTTCATAGCCAAGTCTTTGCATCAGTGCAAGCCATTTCCTCCTGATCTTCTAACAGGCCACACCCTCAGATTATCTTCTCAATGGATTATGCACAGGCACACCCTTTTCCAGGTCTGTGATCTTGCCTGGAATGCATAAATTCCTTCTTCAAATCTTTACTACCCCGCCCTGTTCTTTTCTTATTTTTTTCACCTCTGCTTCCTTAGTGTCTTTTGCTCCTTTTCTTTTCTTTTTTTTAAAAACATGCTTCAGAGTGACATGGTTTTTAAAAATATAGTTTTTAATTGATTTCAGAGAGGAAGGGAGAGGGAGAGATAGAAACTTCAATGATGAAAGAGAATCATTGATTGGCTGCTTCCTGAATGCCCCCAACTGGGGACTGAGCCCACAACCTGGACATGTGCCCTGACTGTGAATCAAACCGGTGACTTCTTGGTTCATGGGTCGACGCTCAATCACTGAGCCACACCAGCTGGGCCTTTCAAACCTTTATTAGGACTCAATTAGTCATACATAAATGGGTCTATTTTGGACTCTATTCTATTCCATTGATCTTACTTAAATATCTTTTTACCAATAACACACTTTCTTGAGAGAGAGAGAAACATCGATCGGTTGCCTCCCATGTGTGCCCTGACCAGGGATGACACCTGCAACCTAGGTATGTGCCCTGACCAAGAATTGAACCCATGATCTTTTGGTGTATGGAATGACATTCCAACCAACTGAGCCAGGGCTTGATTACTGTAGCTTTATAATAAGCCTTGATATGAAGTAGTATAAGCCTTCCAACTTTTCTTTCCTTTTAAAGATTGCTTTGGCTATTTTAGGTTCTTTGTACTTCCATATTACTATTGAAATAAGCTTGACCATTTCTAAAAAAAAATTGCTGAATTTTTGACTGAAATTGCATTGAATCTATAAATCAATTTAGGGAGAATTGACACCTTTAGAAAATTGTCTTCTGATAATAAGCATGGCATATCTCTTCATTTATTTAGGTTTTCTTTACTTTCAGAAATGTTTTCCAGTTTTCAGCCCACAGGTCTAGTATATATTTTGGAAAACTTATTCCTAAGTATTTTTATGCATATTAAATGGAATTACCTATAAAACTTATTTTTCTAATTGTTTTTTATTACTATATGGACACAGTTTTACTACAAATTGATCTTATATCATGTTGCTATTGCTTTGTGTGCTTTTAAGAATTTCCATCTTTGATTTTAAGCTATTTAACTATGATATATCTGAATGTGATTTTATAATCCACTTACTGAGTGTTTCTGGGCTCTCAGATTGTTGTTTTTCACCATTTAATGAAGTCTGAACATTATTTCATTAAAAAATCTTTCTGTCCCACTCTTTTTTTTGCCTTTTGGGATCTAATTATATGTATATTTGAGAACTTTGTATTATCTCACAGGTTGTGTTAACACACAAAAGTTCACCAAATTGTCTTTCAATCTTTTTCTTTCCATTTTTCTGGTTAGGTAATTTCTATGAATTTGTATTCAAACTTACTCATCCCTTCTGCTAACTCCAATTTACTTTTAAGCTCTTCTAATGAATTGGTTTATTTCAGATACTTTAATTTTCTATAATGTTAATTTGGTTCTTCTATATTGTTTGCATTTTTATGTTGAAACTTATTCTATCCTCTTATTTAAAACTAGAGGCCTGGTGCACGAATTCGTGCACGGGTGGGGTCTGGCTGGCCTGCCCCCGATTGGGGTGGGAGGGGCCAATTGGTGTTGGGGCTGGCCAGGGGGAGGGGCTGCAGGCGGTTGACCAGCTGGCCCCACCCCCTGGTTGAACTCCTAGTCGAACTCCTAGTCAAGAGGACAATTTGCATATTAGCCTTTTATTTTATAGGATTTTTCTCTTATTGAAATAATATTTTCATTTATATATTTGAACTAGAGGCCCAGTGCACGAAATTCGTGCACTGGGGATGGGTGGGGGGTCCCTTAGCCCAGCATGTGCCCTCTTGCAGTCCGGGACCCCTCCCTTGTTACTGCCCA
>NW_005370332.1:2321936-2337556 GCF_000412655.1 Myotis brandtii
TCCGCTGATCCCGGGGCCGGGAGGCCTTCCACCTCTGCTGATCCCCGGGCAGTGAGGCCTCTCTGCTCTGTGGCTTCAGGGCTGTTTGGCTTCGCTCTACCGCTTGGAGCCTGAGTATGCAGATTAACCGCCATCTTTTAGCTTCTATAATTGAAACATTGTATCTTTTGGAGCTGTTGCTTCAGGAGCTCAGAGCCCCGCCACTGCAGGCGGGGACCTTGGTTTCCTCTATCGCTGGGGCAACCAAGCATCCTGTTCTCAGCTGCCTGGCTGCCTGCCACCATCTTGGCTGACAGTTAATTTGCATATACTCACTGATTAGCCAATGAAAAGGGTAGCGGTCGTACACTAATTACCATGTTTCTCTTTTATTAGTGTAGATTTTTTTTCTTTTTACAGCAGCTTTAAAATACTTGTCTGTTAATTCCAAAATATGTTCTTTTTTGGGGTCTCTTCCTATTGGTTGCTTTTTCCTTGATTTAGGCTCATATTTTCTTCTTTTTATATTGAAAAGATTTTGATGTATTGCTAGACATTTTGGATGATATATTGTTAGGAATGAATAATATATGCTGTCTTCCTTTACTGGCAGTTCTTGCTTTTGGGACAGCTTGGTTATAGGCCTTAGTTGGGTCAGTCTAGTGTAGCCCCACCTAGAGTAATCCAGGGTAGCCATAGCACGGTTCTTTTCCTAATGCATTGCCTTTCTATGGTCTTAGCTGAATGCTGGGGATTTTATTGAGGTCTTTCCACTCTGGTTGTGGTGTAACTCCAATGTTTCTGAGCACTGTGCAACCTCTAGAATTTCAGTTTCATTCTCAAACCCATAACAGCCTCTCATTGCTAGGTCTTGCACAGTCCTTCCCTGCACATATATAGCCCAAGCCTTGGTCAATGACTTATGGGAAACTCCAACAGAGTCATCTGTGAACCCTACTGTACAACTCCCTCCTCTTTGATATCCTTCTCTGAACTCAGTATCTGTTCTGTCAACTCAGCAGGACTGTTACTGTCTGCTTGGTCTTTATTTTCCTGCGTCTTGCTCTGGAAATTGTTCCAAAGTAGAGAACTGACATGAATTTGGGGCTTGCCTTTGTATGTTTTCTTTTTCCCGGTAATTAAAGTTCTGCATAACTTTAAATTGTCCCAAAACTTAAAATGGTTGCTTCACAATATGTTCAGTTTTATAGTTGTTGTTTTTTAAGAGCAGAATGGCACTTTGGTACTAGTCACTCCATCATAAACAGAAACAGAAGGTTTCCTGCTTCCTTATGCTTTAACACATTTGATTTCCAAGTATTATTATCACTGTTGTTAATCTTTCTTTTTAAAAAAATTAAGAAATGTTAAATGAATAAGCCAAGATCCAAACCCATGCCATCTAAATTTAAGTCCCATGTGCTTTCCATTACACAGTGTAGTGATTTGATAGGTGCTGAAGAGGTACCATTACAACTAAATCTCTTCTCTCACAGTCTAGCACAGAGCTCTGAAGACTTCACTATCTTAATGTCTTCTTTAAAAATTTGACACTTATAGATGTAGTCAGCCATTTTATAATAGACTATAAAGGACCATTTAAAATTGTATTTATTGAGGGTGACATTTGTTATAAATTTTAACTGTACAAGACTGTAATATACCATGTGTATTGCATTGTATTAATTATCCAAAACAACTATTTCATTTTGAGGAAAGTGAGGCAGAAAATACATTATCTGCTTAAGGTCAAACATCCAGTGAATAGAAGAATCCAGACTTGAATCAAGTTGTTCTCTGTCTGATGTTCTTACCACTAGTCTCAGTAGCCTCTATGACTGCTTAGAATAAGACTTTTGGAGAATAGAGTTTACTAGTAGAACCATTGCCTAGGAAAAGGTATAGCAGTTCACCTAGTTGCTTCATATCTTTGAAAAGGCAATGATGGCCCTGACCGGTTTGGCTCAGTGGATAGAGCGTTGGCCTGCGGACTCAAGGGTCCCGGGTTCGATTCCAGTCAAGGGCATGTACCTTGGTTGCAGGCACATCCCCAGTGGGGGGTATGCAGGAGGCAGCTGATTGATGTTTCTCTCTCATCGATGTTTCTAACTCTCTATCCCTCTCCCTTCCTGTCTGTAAAAAATCAATAAAATATATTTAAAAAAAAGAAAAGGCAATGATGACATCAGTACAGTGTAGTTCTCCCTTTGTCTGGTCATTCTCTGAGAAGTTTCTGTTTTCAGTTCAGAGAATAGCTGGACCTGAGCAGGAAACCTTGTCATAGCTACAAGAACATGAGAAGTGAGCCATACCCACTTCCAGGAAGTAATTACTACTGAACATAGTGGTGACGTAGCAGCAGGATCAGGTATTGAAATTTACATGCAGTCAAGGGATTTTTAAGTGGAACAAAGCTGCCCTGTTTACTACATGTCAGTTGTGATAGCCACATCTGGTATTACTTCAAAGCCTTTCTGAAAATCCAGTAAAAATGATCTGTAGGTCCTGTCATGAAAAAGATGAGTTTGACTTCACTAGAAATTTCTTTCACTTAGCCTCCAGTCATTCAGATATCAGAGTCAGACAAGTAAATACATCATGGCCCCTCTTGATCCTAATTTCATTTATTTCCCATCAATATATATATAAAAGCCAAAACGACTGTTATGACCGAACAACCAGAATGACCGGATGACCAGCTGGTAGCTATGACATGCACTGACCCAGACCTTGCTGCTAGGGCCCTGACAGCCCCGAATCTGGTTCACCTGCACCCCAGACCCAGACAGGAGGGATGCTGGGGCCAATATCTCTCGGTCCCTCCCCTCAGCTGGTTGACCTTGATGGGGAGGGGCTGGCTGGCCAACCTCTGGTTGACCTTGATGGAGAGGGGCTGGCTGGCCAACCTCCCTAGAAGTCAGTTTCCTCACTTGAAAATTCAACAAATATTGAGCACTAACTATGTACCAGGCATTATACTTGGTGCTGCAGAAACAGTAAATATCTAATTATGACAATGGAGAATTTCAAACTAGGCAGTCTCTAAAATTTGTTCCGGAACTAATCATAATCAGTCAGCAGTATTCTAGATACTCCCCAACAGAAAGGTGCTGATTAAATAGTCATTTGACTCACTACAAAAACTACTTAAAGCCTAGACTCAAAACTGATTCAGAACTCAACTGCTTTTGATCACCAATCTCCCTACGTCATCACCCAGGTGCTAATGCAAATTATCTCCAGGGCAGGACTGCTGGAATGTAACCTTCCTACTCAGTGCGAACCCTAAAACAAAAAAGCCGTAAATATTTTCATAGTCTCCTCCTTACTCCCTACTTTCTGGTTTAACAAACATTTCCTTTTACTTACAGGGATTTATAGCTTTAAAAAATAGGGACAACCAGACTTGGAAATAAGTAGTTCATAACCAAAAAGTTGAAATAAGTGGGCAGACAGAAGTCATGTCGCTGAAAACCCTCATCTCCTGATTTTCAACCGAGAATCCAAAGATAAGACTCTTAACTGGCCCCACCTTCATTCTAGCCAAACCATCCAAGAGAAACTGGGCATATGTAACCTAATACTCTTTCCCCTCTTTTTCTTGGGCTTGCCAAGAAAAATAAGAAAATAAGGGAGATCCCATATTTTCTTCTGGTCCTCTAAGCCATGAATTTTAGGATAGGTGTCTCTCACAAATACATTTTATCTAGTCTCCTATAGTTAGATCAATATGACTGAGCATAGAGCCAATGTTTGGAAGTGGTCTGAGATGGAGCAAGGTCAGACCATAGATAACAATGCCTTTTCACAGGTTATGTACTTAAAAGCAAGAGCCACACTAACTGAAAGCTGTCCATTTTATTTAGTTTTGTCACCAGTCTGCATACAAGAAGAATCAGAATGTCATTTTGCTATTTCATAATGATATACTCATTCATAGAATCATACCTCATCTATTCACATCTTCTAATTTTACAGATGGGGAAACTGAGATCTAGAAAAGTAAAGTAATGTGCCCAAATTGCTCTGCTTTTTAGAAGCAGAGTGGATATTGTTGTTTTTCATAATAGAGGAATCTAATGCTGGGAGGAGTATCAATCCCAGGTTTAGGTTCAATTTAGCTAATTTGTATGAATAGTTATTAAGACTTTAATTTCTTATGGCGAGAATGCATCTCCTATAAGAGTTTCACATTAGGTCATTACACTTTTGTGGGGAGAAATAACAAAAATGATGGATGGCTTCTAAAATTGGGTGTGGTCATTGAAAGAGAACAACTGTCTCAAATGAGAAAGACACTTCAAAATAAATATTCTTCACAGAATGCGATTTAAGGTTCTGCACTTCCTAGCCCCTGATCCACGCCAAGTTGTGAAGTGTCCCAGTTGGAGCCTGTGCCATGTTGACTCATTCTGCAACCAGCAGAAGATTCTTTCAAGGCATGATTTCTCTCCTCAGCACTGAGTCATGAACAATAGTATATGCTATCCACTTGGAGTGAATGCAACAAAAACTATTTTGCTACAGGTAAAGTAAGGGCCCTTGAGGTGTCAGCTTTAAGAAGGCAGATGAAATCTGATAGTGAGTGTAATCAACCCTTAGCCATCCTTAAAGGAAAATAGTGCTGGTGATGTGAATGACCTAATTCCAATCTATTTGCAGCCTACATCCTTCTGTGCTTTACTGAATGAGAAGTTCCATTTCTCACCCTTTTTTTGCTCTGCTAAACTATTGCTAAGAAGCTCTGTATATTATTCTTGCCCCATTCTCTGTCCATTTGTCTTTCCTCATTATCCACTCTTCCCTTTCCTTAGATTCCAATGATATCTTTTCATCATTAGTTGAGCTCTACCAACTAAATCTAAGCACCCGATTTTCTTCCTGCCTCACCACTGTCACACATTAACAAATATAACCATATTTATTTAATCTATTCCTTACAGGCTAATATTTTTTTCTCCAGAAGCTCGAGCAAGGACAGAGATAAGAAGGAGTTCTTTCTCATACTTTCAGAAGCCAATACTGAGGAGGTGTGGAATGCAGCTAGATAATAATGCAGATTGAACTGTGTTAGTTTTTGTTTGCCCAGGTTTCTCTGAGAGCTTTTTGGTGAGCTGACATCATCCTGAACTTGTCCTTAAGATTTGAATTAACCCTTTTCACAGACCTTGAAGACATGATAGAGCAATATAAAATATCAGCTGAAGGCAATTTCTTCCAATGGTCCTGTTTGGTTCTATTTAATTTATTTACTCTGGAGCCAGATAGCATTAACTGAAGAGCACAAGTGTTCATATGACATGATCACAGCTTCTTCATCTTCATATCCCAATGCAACGGTTCTCAACCTGTGGGTCACGACCCCTTTGGTGGTCGAACGACCCTTTCACAGGGGTCGCCTAAGACCATCCGGCATATCAGATATTTACATAACGATTCATATCAGTAGCAACATTACAGTTATGAAGTAGCAACAAAAATAATTTTATGGTTGGGTCACAACATGAGGAACTGTATTTAAAGGGCCAGAAGGTTAAGAACCACTGCCTTAGGGCATTAGCTCATTCATATCATAGCAACATTACAGTTATGAAGTAGCAATGAAAATAATTTTATGGTTGGGTCACAACATGAGGAACTGTATTTAAAGGGCCAGAAGGTTGAGAACCACTGCAATAGGGTAAACAACAGTTTACTGGCTTTGCTTTTGGCTTTAGTGGAAGCAGATTTTGATAGGGAGCAATCAGGAAAGCAGACAACTGAGAGACCATCTGTGTGCTTAGCACAACAGCCCAAAAATTCAGATGGTGGATGCAGATCTGAACATCACCAGAGAGCTGAATAAAAAAAAAAGTTAGTCAAGTTGCTGAAAATTCCATGTATCTCTCTTTGTAATACTCAGACTGGAGCCATATTTTACTTTGAACCTTATGGCTCATCACTACAGCCTAAAAAGGTGGCCTTGGTTAGTAGTGATAGAAAATGTAGCTCCAGCATCACAGAACTGCGAGAATAACTCAGGTAGGTGGTTATTTTTATCATGGAAACAGAATATGCAAAGTGGTGTTCATGATAGGAAACAGGATGCTCACTTACCTTATTTAGTTATCTAAGAAATAACATTTCTTTTCCTCTGTGTTTTGGGACAATTTGTAAAATTAAAAAAGTGTTAAAAATGAAACCACATATTCTAAAACAATAAAAACCCATAATTAATATTTTAGCATACTTACTTTCTTATGTATCTCATATCTAAGTGAGATAATATTGGGAGTATAATTTTATATTGAGTTTTTTAAGAATTATGACATAGTAATAATTTCCCATATTTTATATTCTGCAAATGATATTTTAATTCCTGCCCAACAGCCTGTGTTTCTTATATATTTAGTTTTCCCCTAATATTTTGTTTATATAATAATGTAATGAGCATTACTGGGAATAAAAATTTTCCTAGATTTTGTATTTTGTTTTTTTCCTAGGATAGATTCTGAAAAATAGCACTACCTTTGAGGCAAAACTTTGACTGCATGACCTGATTGTTTGGAGCATGCATTTTTACTCTGTTTGTCGGGTTTGAATACACTTGATTAAATTATTTGGTGTCCATTCAGATGGTGGCATTGCTTAGTCAGATCCTTAGTAAGCGTTTGAACCTTTAATCTTGTCCTGAAGACAAGCTTTTGAATCTCAGTGATAAGATTAGTAATTTAGTAATAAACAGTATAAATATTAAATGTAATTGATAGCACCTTTTACTGGGTACGTACTATGCATCAAGCACTGTGCTACATTTTTTATGTGGATTATCAAATTTAATATTTTCTTGATCATAATAAGCACTTGGATCTACAGTTAAAAATAAATGCTCAGGCCCAGGAAATCATTGAATGTCTTTGGGTTTAGTTACTTCTATAAAATGGGCAAAAATTCTGGCCTTGCCCATCTTACATGGTTGTTGGATAGTCCCAAGGAGATAAAATATTTACTAGAACTTTATAAAAATTATAAAACTCTATGTAAAGCAAGTTCTTAGTATTGTTTTTATTGGTAATGGGAAAAATACTTGTCCACACCTTCCACAAAATTGAAAGCTGTGGTTTAAATAATATAATTAAAGCTGAGCCTGAGAAGGTTGCAATTTCATATTTCTTTGTTTTTGAAGCAGACCATTAAATTCTCTAGGAAAGAGAAAAATGTCATTAATTTTACCATCATTGTTCTTGATAAGAAAAAACAGGTTAATCCTATATAATAAAGAGGTAATATGCAAATTAACTCTCATGTCCTCACAAGATGGCTGCCTACAACCAGGCTGGCAGGGGAGTTAGTGAGGGAAGACCAAACGACTGAAGAGCAGGCTGCGTAGAGCGACCAGGCTGGCAGGGGGCCGTGAGGGGCAACCGGGCCAGCAGGGGTGGCAGTTGGGGGCAACCAGGCTGGCAGGGGGGCAGTAAGAGGCGACCAGGCCAGCAGGGGGGAGGCAGTGAGAGGCAATCAGGCCAGCATGCAGAGGCAGTGAGAGACAATCAGGCCAGTGGGGGTAGGGGGTGGGGGGCAGTTAGTACCAACCAGGCAGGCAGGCAGGTGAGCAATTAGGAGCCAGCGGTCCAGGATTGTGAGAAGGATGTCTGACTGCTGGGGATTGGGCCTAATCTGGCAGTCAGACATCCCCCGAGGGATCTCAGATTAGAGAGGGTGCAGGCTGGGCTGAGGGGACCCCCCCCTCCCCATGCATGAATTTTGTGCACCGGGCCTCTAGTGTATATATGAAGAATCATAAGATATCACCCTATTATATTAGAAATTCTATGTAGGAGTTGTTTGAAAAAATGTAAAGTTTATTATGATGTTTGAGATATCACTTTTCTTTATTTTCCATTCAAATCTACATAAGCAGAAAAGGAAACATAGTCTTCGTTACACCTGGGGAGAAATAATTGAACACACCTTATTATATGGCATACCGACAATAAAGTCAGCTATTACTAATCATTTGACCAGTCAAATGGTAGTTAACTATCAGTTCAATGGTAGTTCAATGGTAGTTAACTTCAAACTTACTGGGTAAAAGAAATACAATAAAAAAAAGTGCAGGTAGACATTTGGGAAGACTTTAAACCAGTTCAATGGTAGTTAACTTCAAACTTACTGGGTAAAAGAAATACAATAAAAAAAAGTGCAGGTAGACATTTGGGAAGACTTTAAACCAGTTCAATGGTAGTTAACTTCAAACTTACTGGGTAAAAGAAATATAATAAAAAAAAAGTGCAGGTAGACATTTGGGAAGATGAGACTGAAAATAATCATTGTCATTGGCTCCTCTAAGATCTTTGAAACCTGGGCCATAATTTGACTTTTTAAAAAGCTGGTCTAATTAATCTTGGGTTGTCATAATTGCCCCATTCTATTGGCCACACCCTTCTTTATTTCTATAGTAATTTTCTGGCTTTTCTATCCTTGTGTTCTATCACAAATCCTTTGTGCAATTAAAGCATCTTTCTGGATATTCTTGACTTTATTTGGATATCAGCCTAGGTATTATTTCTGCTCAAGCATACCCTGACTCTGGGTCCATGGAAGACATTTCTTTTTTCTCAAGTCTAGTTCATCTTGCACTAACCTTACACATGGGACCTATTGAGGACATTTCCGGGTTGTTAAAGCCTGTTTTTCCAATTTTTGGCTTGGGATTTTTAAATGTAATACACCACTAAGCCTAGTTAGAAGGTAAAGAACAGGAAAAACTTGGCAAGGATTTTGATAAGTTATGAAACTCACTGTTGTCTCATTTGCCTTTCAAATGGTGGGCCCTGTGCCATTTTTAAAGAATGTGTTGCATGTGGTTTCCAGAGATTAAGACCAAGTAACAAATGAACATAACTGCTAGTAACATGTGTGTCAATAGTCAAAATGACAATATGCTACAAAAATTTTTTAAGTTTGTTATAAAATAAGCATTTTGAACACTCAGCAATGTTAAAGTCCTGAGCTCTGAACCTTAAAGATAGAAGATTGTATCTTTAGGCTGGTGCTGGAATCAATTAAGCCCAAGTATAAATTACTCAGGTTTGAGAGAGAAGCAAGAAGAAATGCACCAATTTGGTTACCAACAGTCATTCAGAAAGACAGACCGATTTAAAGGGCATTATAATTGTTCTCATTGCCTGAAGGTCAGAATTTGCAATCAATCTGAAGTGATATTAAAAATAAATGTCAAAGGGGATATCTGTAAAACTTTAAACAACACAGATAAAATTAAAAAGGAAAATAAAAATCATAGGTTCATTCTTATTTTTGCTATTATAGTTTCTATTAGTCTTTTTTGTGTTGTGTCAAGGTGATTTAGTCTTATTTATAAAAAAAATTAAATAACACAATGAAGTCAATGAATATTGTTTTTTTAAAGCATACAAAATACTCCCAAAGTAATAGGATTTCCTTAAAATTCGTCCTGTTCTTGAATACAACATTTAAAACATCCTTGTTATTTATAGAGAATATCTTTGTGTTTTTACTTAGGTTTCCCTTCTGCTTGGAGTTCTATTATCTTCTCTTTTCTCTTCCTTGTAAACTTCTGCTTTCTCTTTGAGACTCAAATGTGCTTCAGGAAGTTTTCCAAGACCTTTACAGAGAGGTAAGTGCTTCCTCTTCTGGAGTCCCATAGTATTTCATTCATACCCCTATTAAAGCACTTACCATATTGCTGTAATTATGTGTCTCATAAGTGCCCCCTCAATTAGCATGTGTGGCTCGGGAGGAAAAGGACAGCATTCTAGTATTCTCCGACTATTTAGAGAAGAGTAAATACTTATTATAAGCTTGTTGAATAAATAGATTACTATCTTAGATCTAACTGATTCTTGCTGGCACCTGAGTTTACTGTGTTCCAATGTGTCCTGGTGCCAAGAGAGGGAGATAGGGTGGCTCCATAAGCAGAATCCATAGTTATTTTGAACAGAAACAGAAGCCAGAATGGTAGTTTTCAAACCTGACTGCTGATCAGAGTCACCTGAGGAGCCTTTAAAACTCTCAGTGCCTGGTCCCATCTCAGACCCATTTAAATGAGAGTTCTGGGGGTGGAGTCCAGGCCTTGATAGATATTTAAATCTTTCCAAATCATTCTAATGTGTAACCAAGGTTGAGTACAACGAAGCTTGAAGTTAAAGAACCCAGGATTGTCAGACAGTGTCCATGCTGAAATGGAAACAGGAAAGCAGATGAGGTATAGCTACTAAGTCACAAACTTGAACCCGGGAATGAAATCAAGGTTGGTACAAATCCATGAAGTGGGGAGGAGTACAATTCAGCATATAAATAAAAGGCTGATTCATGCCAAGTTCTGTAAAACTAGCTGGATAAGTCAGACGTCAGACATGCAGAGGTCAGAGATGGTCAGAGAACAAAGTTTCTAATTTTAACAATCAGTTGCCAGAGATGATCAGCTCCTTTCCAACCATGACTTGGCTCCATCTAGCTTGACAAACTTACAGGGTCTCATCTCTGGTGCAGTCAAGGAGCTCCAAAACTAGTTAGATTTATAAAAACCAGAAACTTTATATGTGTATGCAGTCCTTCTTTCTCATATTGCTCTCCTCGCCAGCAAAACGATGTAAAGTTTTGAGAAGGAACTTGGAAAAAACACAATTTCCAACAAAATTTCTCTCTTGCCCCTAGTTATTGTTATTTTATTTTGATGCAGTACTCATGCGAGGCCAAAGTTAAATGAAAGAACCCTGGGATATGGTATACATTTCCTTTGTAATATTTTATTACTTAACTTCACATGTATTTGTGTGAGATACTATTTAGTTATGACTAAGCAGACTTTTCCCTAAGTGTCTATCTCTACATATATTTCACAACAAAACTTATGAAACATACTGAGCCAAAATGTCCCTCTTAAAGGCATGATGTTTTATGGTTGCATTCAAAATACAAGATCCCTGATGCAAGACTCTCTTAATACTCATTTGTCATGTTTCCTTCTTCCTTAGTTTTACTGTAATGTTTTTCATAGCAATAATTTATAATTAGGGAAATATTACAAAGACTTAGAAGTCAATGGATTTGGGAATCAGGAATTTACTGGTGATGTAATATAAGGCAGTTTCAGTGGCAATGGGATCTTAACAAGGTGCTGAGGCGTAAAGGGTTAATAACAAAAATAAAAAATAGAAATAAATTTTTGTTTTTTGACAAGTTTAGAAGTAAAGGAAGACATGCAAGATTGGGTGGTAGCCAGAGAAAAAAGCAGTGTTCAAGTAAATTTTTATTTTAGAATATTTATAGACCTACAAGGAAGAACTAGAGGAAAATTATAAATTAAAAATCAAGAGAAGAGGTGCCATAGAAATTGTTAGTTATACTTCAATATTTTCCCTCACCTTCTTTAATCATAGAAGTCTCATATTTGTTATTTGGGTGTGTGCAAGGGGTACATTTCCCAATTCACTTTGTAGCTAAGTATGGCCCTATGACTAACTTCTGCTCCATGGAATGCAAGCAGAAGTGATATATGCACTTCCAGAAATTGTTCTTAAAAGCAAAGAGTTGTGCCCTTCTATTCTTCTTTCCTGTTGACTGGAATATAGACCTAATGGCTACAGCAGTAGTTCTTGGCCTATGACAGATTTTTGAGGTGGAAGCAGCATGTTGGGTGTGAAAGAGCAATAAAATGGAAGGAATTTGGGACCTGATGGTTATGGAGTTCATATATCAGTCTTACTAGTATATTAATCTTAGAGGGACTCTTTCATCTTGTTTAAACCACTGTTATTTTGGATTTCTATAACTGGCAGCTGAACCAAATCCTAACTAAGAGAATAGATAATTAATATAGAGACAGGATTAAAATTAAAGTGATAATTTTTCTTTGACAAGGAGGAAGGATAAGTTTACCTGTGATAGGACAGAAGGAAAGGGAACAATTAGGATTCTAGAATATTTCCAAGGATGAAACATCATCTCATGTTAGATGACCTGTTATCAAAAAGGAAGTCATTACCTAAAGGTGAAAATTAGATTAGGCGTTAGAGAATAAAAAAAAACACAGACAAAAGCTTCAGATCATTGCCACTCAAATTGTGGTCCCTGAACCAGCATCATCAGCAACATCTGGAAACTTGTTAGAATCAGATTCCTAGGCTTCACCTTAGGTCTACTGATTCATAATCTTTTGGGGTAAAGTCCAGAAATATATATTTTTAACAAGATCCCTGGGAAATTTTTATCATATTAATGATTGAGGAGCATTGGTTTATGAAAACTACTGTGGAGGTGCCAATAGAGAATTCATTAGTAATGTATAAAAGTACATATTTTGAGATGTGAATAATAATCTGTGAAGTTCTATTGTGAATATGGCAAAGATGATGTTATTGATGTAGATGACTTATTTAGGGTGAAGGGGGAATAAAACTCCCACAGGTTATAGGATTTCTCTATGGCCAAGCTAACCTTGTATCACATTTTTACTCAAAAAGAAAAAAAGACAGAGTAAGGCAACAAGCTGTCTCCCAAATTACTATAACTCTTTGACCTATTTGGGCTGTCCTATCTTACATAGAAAACCATTTGAAGAAACTGATCTTACATTATTTGAATTAAGATTCAAGGTACATGTCTGGCCACTCAAATGCATGTAAACAACATATGAAGTAAAACTGTTAATACTATAATTATAGCCAGTTTCCTGTTCTCATTTTTATTGTTGTTGTTGGTTGTGGGAGAACATGGTAAAGACCAAAAACAGTCTTATTTATAGCTGGGTTTAAAGTTCAGGGGCTTATAGTTCCAGTCTTGTCCCTATTTTGATCTTTTCTTTCTCTGTAATTGAATATTTTGTGTTGGGCTATGGTCAACATTGCAGACCTAGGAACTTAAAATATCATCAGTAACTATAAAATATGTGTAGATTTATTTACACTTACACTGATAACCCCTTCTGTGATTTTTAAAAACAAAACAATTTCCATAAAGTTTCTACTGCACTAATGCAAATAAACTCTCCAAATCCTTTATATTTCCAACCACTACAAAATACATAAAATGAAAATTATTAAACAAAAACTCTCCAAAGTTCAGTTTGCATTTGGCATGGGATTTCAGTAAAAAGTCAGCCATTTGATCTGAATCAGTTCACTCATTTCATTTTGTAATAAACAGTATATGGGGACATGTCAAATTTGCAATAATATGGCAAAAAGGACAGGAAGATAAGAAAGAAGAATTATTTTGTTTATATGAAACTATTCTGGTCACAAGACTAAAAAAAAAGGGGGAAAGGAAGTCTGACCTATGGCTAATATCTATTTATTTGTGATCATAATCAGCTTCTTGACCTAAGTTTCTATGGATATAGGACTTAGGCTGTCATATAATTACTGTGATGCTCATTAAGATACCATTTACTTATTAGTATTTCAATCAATCTTTTTCTAATTTAAGCAAAGGACTTTGATAGCCAAATGTACTTATATTGGAATCTATACATCATGGAAAATGCATCATGATTTAAATAAAGACTCCAAACATGATACTAATGGCCTAACTGGAACCAGGAAGTATTGTTCCTCAGCAGGACTCATTTGTGCCATGATCATTGAGCCATACCAAAAAAATTTTCAAGAAAGGTTGAGTGGGGTCAGCAGTATACGTATTAGTCTCCTGCAAATCTTTGTTCCAACACTGTTCCCCCACCCCCAGTTGCTTCTCTAATGATGGTGGTGAAACATTTCACATGTTACACCATAGAAAGAAGTATTTTTAGTAAAGCAATGATGCTGGACAATAGTACAGTGAAGGCCAAGGGAGGGGGAGGCAAGGGTGGGTAGAGGTGGGCAAAGGGTGTGAAAATGCGGGATACCTGCAATACTGTCAATGTTAACATTTTTAATGAAAAATATGTTACACGTAAAAAAAAAAAGCAATGAGACTCCAAAAAAAATATGACAACATCTTCAACTAGTAACTCTAATTGATGGCTGGAACTCATGTATTCAAAGAACTTGTAACAGTTACAACAACATTTAATACTGAGTGTTGCTTTGTGCTAGACAGGGCTACAAGTTTTACATAAATTGTCTCCATTAAACCTCACAGTACTTCTGTAAGGTAGGTACTATTATTATTCCTATTTTACAGACGAGGAACTAAGGCTCAAGGAGCCCAAGGCCACAGAGTTGCTCAGTTGCAAAGCCAGGATTAGAATCTACCTTATTCTCTTTCTAGAGCCCGTGATATTAACCACTACTTTAGTAAACTGCTTAATTGTGTAACTGTGAGTATCAGGAGTGGCAGTAGAGTTATTTGTAACTTCAATTTTACTATTTTAATCCATATTTTGTGTACAACATGGAATCAGATAAATATACTATTATCTGTTTGGCAGAACAACAGACTAGATATTTGTACATGTTGACTCAGGAATGCCCATGCTACTGGTTGATGAAGCATGGGTAACATAGCTAAGAGCTAGAGGAGAAATAACCCCAAGGTTTAGACTTCCTTATAGGCCTTGAGGGTTAAGTGATGTTTAGGGTCCGAGAGATGAGCTAGGTAAATGATCACTCAGTGTGCGTTAGGCACTGAACTAAGAGATTACATACATTATCTCACGTCTAAGAAGAGCAAGTGTGGGATGCTACTTACAGTGAGGCAGATTGCTGTAGGGGTAGAAAGCATAGCTTTGGCTTAGGCTCCCTAAGGTATTTTTTTGAGTTCCTAAAAAATTACATTTTCTATCTCTTTTGTTTCTTCACTCTGAGTCAGTGTGTGGCTCTGGTGCTCAATAAAGGCTTGTGTTATGGATCTACGTTAAACATTTGGATGAAGATTGGAAAACAGTTGACTATTTGGATATTTTCAAATATTGAGATTTGGCATGCATAGACACAGCCAGTGGTGCAGGATCTGTTTATATGGTTTAGGGCCCCAGTAAGCATTTGCTGTGAGATTATAGTTTATTTGTTCAAACCCTGACATCTATTCTTAAAAAAAAACCAAACAATTCCCTATGTAGAAAGCAGAATGGGTTATAAGCAGGCAACATCCGTTTTCCCTGAATTTTATGTGTTGCTAGTTTATTAGTATAATAAGAACAGTAGAATGATAAACTGTATCTTGGATTCACATTTTTTCTCCATGTATAAATCTCTGCAGCATGGAACCTCACAGCAAAGAAAATGGAACCCCAACCTGCAGGACACATCCCTTTATAATACAATATCTCTCCTGTTCTCTCTCTCTCTCTCTCTCTCTCTCTCTCTCTCTCTCTCATTGGCCTACTGTCTGTGTTTTTGTCATATTTCTTTTTCTATACAAGGTCACATATTGGATCACATTCTCATACTCTTTTCTGTATTTTGTGTGTACATCTTTGTAGATTTTAGTCCTTATCTGAGTCTATCTGCAGGTTAAATTCCAATTTGAGGGGGAATTGCTAGTTCATTGAGTATATGCAGCTTTTAGGGGGATGTTCCTTCTTGCCCTTTTGCCCAGTTAAGCAGATATAATCTGTTCTATTTCTAATCATGTAAAATCCAAAATTTTCACAGACAATATTCTATGGGATTTGCTCCTTTTTCTTATAATTATTAAAGGCTATATATGCATTTAAATATTTTATTTCCTTTATTATA
>NW_005370332.1:2337742-2345215 GCF_000412655.1 Myotis brandtii
GTCTTCTCTGTTCTGCTCCTTCATTTGACTGACCCTCTTCTGCTGATTTCATTCCCCTCATTAATGGCCCTCCCAGGCAGCATGCTCCTTAACCCATCCTAATCTGTCTTTACATTTACATTTTAATTTCTTTACAATTTACATTGTACTGAGTATTTTTTTCAATCTCTCTATTCTCTTATTTTCTTCCCTACCTACTTCCTACCCCATCTTCCTCCTCCTCTGCTGGAACAAAACCTTTTCTAAGGGAGTGTTGCCTTTTGCTACTTCAGTCTGTCTGTCCTGGGCCCTGCTTCCAGCTAAGCATACTCTTCTTTAGTAACCAGTGCATGTGTATTGTGCATTTGTTACATGTGTTGCACCATGTTAACCACTGTGGAGCATAAGGTAACTAATTTTAGCAGTCTTCATATTGTGGAGTACATGTGTGAAACATTTTTGTGACTTTCCCATCCATGATTTCAATCTATTCTGTGGAGACTTCCTTCCCTTTTTCTTAATAATTTCTTGGGAATTTTATACAACTTTCTAGGTACTTTTAAAAAAGTAACAGTCCAGCCCAATTCAGTTTAACCCTGCAACCTCATGTCTGCCATTAAATTCTCTCTTCATCCATTGCTGGTTTGCCTTGTGCTTGGAAGATTTAGAGAGGGAAAAGTGACAGGATGTGGTTGGAGTAGAGGTCAAGTCTAGAAATGAGTTAGGATCCCTTTCCTTTTAAAGGTCTAAACTCTTCTAGCATTGGGTTTGAGAGGGGGAATAGGAGAGATGGCAGATTTCTTCTTACACAAATGTCATCTGGTCAACACCAGATGACAACAGAGAAGTAACAGAGAAGTAAGAAGGCCTGTCTGGATTCACTCTGACTTTATCTTGTTCCCTATCCTACTGATGGCCTTCACTGATACAGCAGTCTACGTAGATAGAAGTTTGATGTCATTTTCTTGGTGGTAATGGTGGTGGTGGTGGTGGTAGCAGTGTTTAGCCTTACCTTATCTTCTTTTACTCATGAGGGAGGGGCCTTTTGTAAAAGGTCTTGTTTATGGTCGATACCCTTAACCTTTCCTCTGGTCATGGTATTGCATTCCTTGGATCTCTGTCTCTTTCTATAATCTCTGTTTTCCTCATGACAGGCCATGGGCACTGCTGAAGTCCTCTTCCATGTTCTCTAGTATTAAGGGCTAGCTTCTTCCCTGGAAGACTGTATCATAGTGTTTTCTTACTTCTCTGTTGTAAGCTACTCATAAAAACCTATTACCTTCAGCAATCTCCAGATGATAAGCAGGCAATACCTATGTGTTCACATATACTTTAATTCATAGAGAAAAACATCAAGCTCTCTCAAGAATTCCATCACCAAGATTTATTTTATCCTTATGGATGCAAAGATGGGCCTGTAGTCCATAGCTTGGCAAGTATTCAGTGAGGAAATGAGATAACAGCCTAACTTTATTGCAGGGACTTTGGGAGGGAATAACTCTGACTCTTTCTCTCCTAGAAAGAAAAGGGAAATGACTTTTCTTTGTCAAACAGCAGTCTTGACAACTCTAATGATTCACTTTCGGCTCATAGTCCCGTGGTCTTCTATGGGTTGGCCAAGGAGTAGAGACTTGGGGCAGTGGCTAGTGGTTTCATGGGCAGTTCTTCCACATTTTAAAAGTCTTTTGCCGGGAGCCGGTCCATCCTTGCTGCTTGACACAGTCGCTGCAGGGAAGAAACATCTGCACAGCATATGTTTCAAGGGACCTGGCATATATAGCATATTGTTCTTAATATGTTTGCTCTCCTTAAGCGCCATGTGTTTTAACCAAGGTCACCTCTCCGAGAAAGGTTGTTTCCCCAGGTAGGGATTTTTCCCTGAGGTTAGGGAGGGGATACAACCCCTTAATTAAGTGCCAGGCGGGTAGTTAAGCTACATAATCTTTACTCCCTGGAATGGAGATAAGAAACGCCCTAACCTTTGTAATAGAAATTGACAGGATTAAAATCGGCTGGTATAAATATAGATGTAACAAGACAATAAACATCAGATCCTGATCAGTTCCTAACCAGAACTCCGACCAGAACTTTGGCTGGAGATCCTGGCTAGAGGTCCTGACTAGGCTGCTGATCAACTGAAGGCTGTCTCCGTGTCATTCCTTCTTCGCCGACTCCGTCCACACCTTTGGGGACCCCTGGACCCATTGGGGTTGGACCCCAACACCCCGCCCCCACGACACCCTTCCCAAAAGAAACTTCCTTGACTGCACAGGTTTACTCAACAGTCTGGCTATTATCAGAAACTGAGATCATTATCTCTAGGAAAAAATGCGGCAGCTTTAAAATCCAAGCGGCTAGAGGCCTGGGAGCAGGGGAGCCTGCTCCCTCTCCCCCCCTGCCTTTTCTCCAGCCTCGCTGATCAACTGAAGGCTGTCTCCATGTCATTCCTTCTTTGCCGACTCCGTCCACACCTTTGGGGACCCCTGGACCTGCTGGGGATGGACCCCAGCAGTCTTTATGATAGTGTCTGCATCCAACTATTGTTTGGCCTCTTAAGAATATGTAAGTATTTAGAGATTATTTTCTCCATTAAAGCTTCATTGCCAATTTTAGGGCAACATGAAAAATTCCACTAAATATCTTATTATATATGGAAGGAATCTATGTTAAAATTTAGTGTGGTTAAACCAAAACCATTCCCTACTTTAAACCTACATATCCAGACTTATACAAGTTATACATATCAATTTATTGCTATAAGCAAATTTTTAAGTTTGATAGATTCTCAATAGAGCAAACATTGTATCTGTAGCCTTCCTATATGCCTCTAGTCCAGACTGAACAAACTGAAATAACAAGCAAAACAGAGACAAAGTCATAGATAGAGAGCAGGAGATAGCTATGGTGTGTGTGGGGTTATTTGGGGAGTGAAGAAATTGAGCAAAAAAAGAAAAAAGAAAGAAGAAACTCATGGACACAGACAACAGTGTGGTGATTGCTGGGGGATAGAGAAGGTATGGGTGAAGGTGGCAGAGAGTATAAGGGGGATAAATGGTGATAAAAAATAAATATAAAAAACAAACTGATTTCCTCAGTCTATGAAAATTTATTGAATTTAATGTCTAAATAAGAAATCCTCCCCCATGTATCCACATGACTAATCAATACAATTATAAGTCAAAGTTTCATGGTTAAGTCAGGATTATGAACAATTTCCAATAAACTACCAATAACTTCCTCCTTTTCTACCACTCAAGAAAGCATATTGGGTTACAAAAGGTGAGTGATATTATTAAAGAATTTAACTTATAAATTGCTTTGATTTATTAAAAACTAGAGGCCTGGTGCACAAAATTTGTGCACTCGGGGGGGGGGGTGTCCCTCGGCCCGGATTGTGCCCTCTCACAGTTTGGGAGCCCTGTGATGGATCGCTCTCACAGAGGGAGGCCCTGCCCACCTGCTGCAACACCGCCACCGGGTAGCCTGGGCCTCCCTCTTTGGGGTGATTGTGGAGCCCCCCCAATTGATTGCCCCACCAGCCAGTGGCCTAGGCCTCCCTCTGCAGGGCAATCATGGGGCGATGGCTGGGCCCCCGACCAATAGCATCGCACCCACCTTGGCTGCCCTGGCGCCAGTGGGTATCATAGCGTGGTCATCCGGAAGGTTTTCTGTGTGGTTGTTCTGTTGTTTGGTTGATTTGCATATTATGCTTTTATTATTATAGATAATTTTAATATGTTGATACTTTTTCTTAGTACTAAATTATCAGTAATGTACTTTACAGCTTTTCATGATAACCAGTTCAGAAACTGCTGATCTAAACCAAAAATTGTAGTGCTTTATAGTCTCTAGGTTTGTTCTCAACAAAATTGCAGCTAGAGGCAGAAATTATATCTAATATACACCTGGTGCTTAATATATTGTATTTTACATAGATAGTATATATAGTACACACACACACACACACACACACACACACACACACATATTCCATATTCAGTACTTTAGTTGAGCTGGAGCATTGATTATTAAGCCAGGAGTGACTAGAGAAGAAAGGCATTAGCTTATTATAGCCTCAAAACATTACTGATATTAAGAGATAGGGTTTGGACATTGATTTGACCTTTGTCTCAACCTCTGCATTACCATTGTAGGGTCAAGAAATGTTAGGGAGCTAGGTATTTATTCATATATTTAAATTCATATTTATTGAGCACTCATGTGCTAATCACAGTTAAATAGGCACTATGAGTAAGATATAGTTGCTGTTACTGATAACCTTATAGCCTCTTGGAAGGAGGGGCATATTATTAGACAGTCAACTACATTATGCTATGTGCTAAATTGGGAGAAGTATGGAGTGATGTGGAAACATATGACACGGGAACTAACCCCTGACTTGATGGGGGTGGCCATGGAAAGCTTTCTGAAGGAGATGAGACTTAAGGTAGAACCTAGATGATGAGTGATTGTGGTTTGTGGAGAGCTGTCCGGGTCAAGGTAATAGCATTTGCAGAAGCTCAGAGTCATTTTAGAGCATGCCACTTTCACAGAACCAAAAGAAATTCAGTAGAGCTGGAATATGGAGTACTGAGCCAGGAGTGATTCAAGAGCTTAAGTCATAAAGGGCCTTATATGTCAGGCTAAGAAATTTGAGAGCAATGAATGCAATTGAAGGGTTTTAATTAGAGATGTGATATGATCATATTTATATTTTAAAAGGATCACTCCAGCTGCTAGGGGGTGAATGGATAGAAGTAGGGTAGGATTGGAGGAAGTAAAATCAGCTAAGAAGTTAGTCATTCAGATGATAATGATGGAGACTTGTGATTTTATATCAGCTTTTTAAGCTTTTATCTCTTTGAGGTGGCAAGATTATTTGTTCCTTCAAAACAAGCTGTCTTTATAGATTTCTCATATAGCCTATCACTCCTCAGATGGCACTCGAATCCTGGGCTTATTAAAATAAAATGGAGACTCATTGTTCACTCATGTTTGTTATAAATCTTCTTCCCAAGTGTGGAATGTTTTCTTTCCACACATGATTTGGAGTACATTCCCTCTTTCCTGGCATTAAGAGTCTTCATTAGACCTAAGTGTCCTAAAATGTTTTGTAGGTTAGGTTTTTCCAAAAGTCATCTCTCAGATGCAGATAGATACTCAGGAAGTTCATTAGGCAGTGCTCTCAGGATCAATAACTGTGCAAAGGAAGAGCAAAGAAGAGAAGGATTTTTTTAAGGGAAGAAAACAACAGTGGGCAGAAAGAGAAGTTGGGTTATGAAACAGTCTCAACAAAGGCCTCAGCCAACCCCGGAGTGAGCTCTGAAACTGGGATATTCCTTTAGAGTTGTCCCACGTTGTGACGAGCTATCAAAGCTTTCTATTTCTGCCTTGACCAGTCCTTGAATGCATGCAGTCCCAGGAAAGGGGTTATGAACTGGGGAAAGGCAGTTCTCTCCAGTGAATGGCAATTTCTGGAAAGGACTGGCAGCGGAGTTCAGTCAGCCAGAAGCATTTCCTGAAACTGGGGAATATTACTTCTATGCTAAAATAAGTTTGGCAAATACTAGCCTAAATTTCTAAGAATTTCTTTACTGGAAGAATTCTTAGAAACTTAAATATGCTGGTATGCATGGTGAATTTCCACTGTGGAATAGAATGACTAGAAGATAGCAACCATAGCTGAGCAGAGAACACATTCTCTGAGAAATATCTCTTAAGCATAGTGCCAGTAAATATCAGTTTGGGAAATGCTGTTCCAGAGGCAAAGAAGACAATAAATATAATGGTCATGGGGACCTGGAGCTCTACTATCTCAGATTTATTCTCAATGGTCCAACATAGCAAGTAACCCATCTTGATTCAACTATTTACAATGTCTGCCCTTGGTTAGATTGCCAGACTAGTAAATCTGATCCACAACCAAATCAAACGACTTATTTCTTAATGAAAGCCTAGCTTAGTGTGGAGCCAAAATGTTTTCTACATTTTGACCATATTTCTTTGATTCTGATGAGTTTATGTGTTTTGTTTTTTGGAAATTTACATGGGTGACAATAAATGCAATGTTGCTTTAAAGAAAAAAATCTGTCATGGAATAAATAGTATTGCTGTATGATATAAGGAGTCCTTGAAAAAAATTCATAATAAACTATAACTTTTCTCAGCTCAATTCCATATAAACTTTTGCATCTCTGTGATTATTGACTCAATTGTTAAATCTATTTTCACTGTTCTTCTCCTAAAATAATTCTCACCTCTGGATGTCTGGTTACCTGGCTTTAAAATAAATCAATTCAGACTATGTTAGAATCAGACAAAATGTACTTTCAGAAATAAAAAAAGAAATCTCCTTTGAAATATGCTACCTGTATTTGAGAAAATTCAGAGACAGGAAGGAAGAATACAGTTTGAGCCCTAACAGGTTTGGCTCAGTGCATAGAGCGTCGGCCTGTGGACTGAAGGGTCCCAGGTTCGATTCTGGTCAAGGGCATGTACCTTGGTTGTGGGCACATCTCCAGTAGGGGGTGTGCAGGAGGCAGCTGATCAATGTTTGTCTCTCCTCGATGTTTCTAACTCTCTCTTCCTCTCTGTAAAAAATCAATAAAATATATATTTTTTTAAAAGGATATAGTTTGAAAAGTTAGAGAAAAATATTTACCTTCAGAAATGGCAAAGAAGGCTCTGAATGCCCACTGTGATCTGAAACTTGGTTATAAACATCATGACATTAAGCTTTCTCAGTCAGTAGGAATGTGTGTATATATGTGTAGAGAGATAGAAGGGAAAAAAGAGAAACTTGCTGAGAGATAATATACTATAGGAATTTATCAATGGGATACATTTTTGCCTGGAGCAATCATTATTTCATATTTTGAAATTAATTGCAATGCTTTACAGTTCTAATATGCTGAATTTTTGGTCTGTCAGAGTTTATTTGAATATTTTTGTCAACCTAAGCTTGTTAATCTTGGGCAGTGGGATATTGTTTATTATTATTATTATCAAAATAGTGTCAGTGTCTTTTCCTGACCAAGTTTTCATTTTTAAAAAAAATCTTTATTGTTGAAAGTATTACATATGCCTCCTTTCCCCCCATTGACCCCTTCTAGCCCGCCCCCACTACCACCAAGGCCTTCACCAGCCTATTGTCTGTGTCCATGGGTTATGCAAATACGCATACAAGTTCTTTGGTTGATCTCTTCCCACCTATACACCCACCCCCACCTTCCCTCAGAAATTCGACAGTCTGTTCCATGCTTCTATGTCTCTAGATCTATTTTGTTCATCAATTTATTTTGTTCATTAGATTCCACATATGAGTGAGATCTTGTGATACTTGTCTTTCTCTGCCTGGCTTATTTCACTTAGCATAATACTCTCCAGCTCCCTCCATACTGTCTCAAAGGTAAGAGATCCTTCTCTTTTACAACTGCATAGTATTCCATGGTGTAAATATACCGTAGCTTTTTTATCCACTCATCTACTGATGGG
>NW_005370332.1:2345307-2350938 GCF_000412655.1 Myotis brandtii
TTGGCTCAGTGCATAGAGCGTCGGCCTGTGGACTGAAGGGTCCCAGGTTCGATTCTGGTCAAGGGCATGTACCTTGGTTGTGGGCACATCTCCAGTAGGGGGTGTGCAGGAGGCAGCTGATCAATGTTTGTCTCTCCTCGATGTTTCTAACTCTCTCTTCCTCTCTGTAAAAAATCAATAAAATATATATTTTTTTAAAAGGATATAGTTTGAAAAGTTAGAGAAAAATATTTACCTTCAGAAATGGCAAAGAAGGCTCTGAATGCCCACTGTGATCTGAAACTTGGTTATAAACATCATGACATTAAGCTTTCTCAGTCAGTAGGAATGTGTGTATATATGTGTAGAGAGATAGAAGGGAAAAAAGAGAAACTTGCTGAGAGATAATATACTATAGGAATTTATCAATGGGATACATTTTTGCCTGGAGCAATCATTATTTCATATTTTGAAATTAATTGCAATGCTTTACAGTTCTAATATGCTGAATTTTTGGTCTGTCAGAGTTTATTTGAATATTTTTGTCAACCTAAGCTTGTTAATCTTGGGCAGTGGGATATTGTTTATTATTATTATTATCAAAATAGTGTCAGTGTCTTTTCCTGACCAAGTTTTCATTTTTAAAAAAAATCTTTATTGTTGAAAGTATTACATATGCCTCCTTTCCCCCCATTGACCCCTTCTAGCCCGCCCCCACTACCACCAAGGCCTTCACCAGCCTATTGTCTGTGTCCATGGGTTATGCAAATACGCATACAAGTTCTTTGGTTGATCTCTTCCCACCTATACACCCACCCCCACCTTCCCTCAGAAATTCGACAGTCTGTTCCATGCTTCTATGTCTCTAGATCTATTTTGTTCATCAATTTATTTTGTTCATTAGATTCCACATATGAGTGAGATCTTGTGATACTTGTCTTTCTCTGCCTGGCTTATTTCACTTAGCATAATACTCTCCAGCTCCCTCCATACTGTCTCAAAGGTAAGAGATCCTTCTCTTTTACAACTGCATAGTATTCCATGGTGTAAATATACCGTAGCTTTTTTATCCACTCATCTACTGATGGGAACTTGGGCTGTTTCCAGTTTTAAAAATGGTTCCCCAAAGCAGAATTTTTTCAAGCTATATTTGAATATTGTAGGAACTGACAGGAGAAAAGGGTTTAAGTAGACTCAGCTAAATAGAAATACAAATGAAGTTACATGTTTAGAAGTACACTGGCTTTTGAAAATATCTAAGACAAGATAAACTACATTTTAGAGAGTGGAAGATAACTTTTTTAAATAAATGAGTTATTCAAGTCCTATTAGAATGTGCTTACCAGATAGTTGGCCACCTACTCTGTTCCAGTCAAAAACAATTTTTGATTGATGATGTGCTGTCTGTCTGGTCCTGATCATCCCATCTTTTTTCATAGCAGTCACTGAGTGAGGTCAGCGTGTTATGAGAAATAGTAATAGTGAAGAGGTTAGTATATCAGCAATCTGGGTACAGTGGCATCAATAAAAGTTATAAGTTGCTTTAGACAGTAAGTGTAGCTTTATCCTTCCTTGACCCTTGTTTCCCTTTCCAAATAAATGAAATGCTATGGATACCAAAATTTCATCACTGTCCCCTTTTTTCCCACCTCCATTCCCACCCAGAAAAGAAGGAATTGGTTCAGCTAGTTTCCCTGCGTTGCAGATGTTCTGTTCTTAATGTTTGTTTGCTTTAGCTTTACTAGCGTTTCCCCTTTATATAAATACATAAATATGATACATACAGAGCTGGGCAGTAGGAAATCAAAACATTCTTTTAGCCAAAAATGTTCACAAAAATTTAAAATAAGAAAGAGAATTCCTAACTCTAGTGCAGCATCTCTTAGCAAAATTACAGGTGAGCCCAGACTTTGAAATAACCAACTTAGAAAAGACACGTGTAAACAAGAGGACTCTGAGCCCTGACTTTCTACTCCCAGGCTGTTTTTATTCCCAGTATCTTATTTACTCATTAGAGGCCCGGTGCATGAATTCGTGCACGGTTGGGGTCCCTCTGGGTGGCATGCAGGGATCAGCTGAAACCCCACAGTTCAATGCAGCCTGCAGCTCCTACCTGCCGTTCCTGCTCATCCCGTCCCCACTGTGCCTACCGCGGGCTCACGCCCAATCAGTCCCAATCGGGTAGAGCCTTGCGCTGCCACAGCAGCACTAGCCATCCATGAGCCCTGTGTCTGGTGCCCTCCCAAGGGGAGTGGCCTGTGAAACCTGGTCTCTGACATCTCTCGAGGGGTCCCGGATTGCAAAGGGATATCCTTAGCACTGCAGGTTTCTGGCTGAGCAGCACTCCCCCTGTGGGAGCGCACTGACCACCAGGGGGCAACTCCTGCATTGAGTGTCTGCCCCCTGGTGGTCAGTGAGCATCATAGTGACCAGTCGTTCTGCTGTTGGGCTGAAACTGGCTCTCCCCCAAGGGGTCCCGGATTGCGAAAGGGCACTGGCCAGGCTGAGGGACCCCACGGGTGCACGATTGGGGCCGGGGAGGCATCGCAGGAGGGTTCCAGGGTGTGTCTGGCCCTTCTCGCTCAGTCCTGATGGGCTGGACCCCAGCAGCAAGCTAACCTACTGGTCAAAGCGTCTGCCCACTAGTGGTCAGTGCACGTCATAGCGAGCAGTTGAGCAGCCTTAGCATATCATTAGCATATTATGCTTTGATTGATTGAACGGCCAACCGGACAACTGGACACTTAGCATATTAGGCTTTTATTATATAGGATTGGGAGACATGGAAAAGAATCTTAGAACTTTTAGGACTCACTCAGGTTCAGCTGTGAATAGTAGGACAGTTTAGGAGAATGGGCTCCAGGACAAATTCTCAGGGAAGCCAGGTCTACCTGTGGTTATTCTCCTGCCCTAGATTTTGTCTCCCTCCTACTGTGTTACTGCTTTCACTTTAATTTGTCATACTACCTAATCAGGGATGGAGGACATATATTTAAAAAATGAATGTACCTCTGGGAAAATTAGTCACATTTGATGTGAGTTAGTTCAATATTATACGTTGTTCCTGGTTAATGACTAAGACCAGCTGCTCTGTTTTATTAGGGTAAGTAGAAGTACAGTTGACCCTTAAACAACATGGTTTGAACTGCACGGGGCCCTCTGTATTCCTGAGTTTTGCCTCCGCAGATTCAACCAACCGCTATCAAATTATTTTCAACAGCAGTTGAGAATCTGCAGGTGTGGAATGCTGACTGTATGCATTGTTTTAAACCATTTAATAAAAAGTAACTTGAGCTGGGGTTCTGGAACGAATCTCCCACACATACCAAGGGAGGACTGTAGTTAAGTTTTTCTGGAGTCAAAAGTTATACATGGATTTTTAACTGTGCAGGTGTCAGCGCCCCTAAGCCCATCTTGTTCAAGAGTCAACTATATGGCCCTGGCCAGGTTGCTTAGTTGGTTAGAGCCTCCTCCCCATATGCTAAGGTTACATACAAGAATTAACCAATGAATACATAAATAAGTGGAACAACAAATCAATGTTTCTTTCTCCCTCTCCCTTCCTCTCTCTCTCTCTCTCTCTCTCTCTCTCAAATCACATAAAATCAGGGTAGCCCCTTAGGCATGATTCTTTCTGGTCCTTTCTTGACTTTGCTAAAAAATTTATAGTGTACAGTACAATATGGAAAAATTCATAATTACCAACTATGCTGCTGGAGACCAGCAAATATAAAGGATCGAGTTATCTTGTTAAAGATATAGCCTTATTTTTCTCCAGTAGCTAGTTATTTGTTTCAAATAATTTTTAAAAATTCTGTATTGTTGAAAGTATTATATATGTCTCCTTTTCCCCCCATTAACCTCTCCTTGCCCACTCCCACCCCCCAGCACAAGTCCTCATCCCCCTACTGTTTCTAGTATTTACCCATTGATTTTAAATATCATATCTTACGCTAAATTTCCAAGTTATTAGCATTTATTTTTGGACTTCCTTTTAAATGTCACAACTGTGTCTTTCTCTTTACTCATGGTCAAAAATGTTTTAATTGCTTCAGATTTATAATAAATTTGAAAATACCTGGTAAGGCTCACCATCAACCTTGTGGATATTATCTTAGGTATTCTCCTGGATATCCTCCTGGATATATGCTTATTTTCTTGTGTTTGATCTTGAGAATCAGCTTAGCTCTTTCCAAAAATATCCTTTCAGTATTGTTATGGAAGTTATGTTAAATACATAGATTATTTTAAGGATTGACTTTTCCTATCCATGAACAAGGTATACATTTAAATTTATTTATATGTTATTACATTATTTTTATGGTTTCAGTATAATTTTTAATATTTCTCCTTGTGCATTTATCATTTTTCCTAGATATTTTATCTTGTAATTTTTAATTGCCTCCATGGCTATGTTTATATTACCTTTACATTCCTTCATATATTTGTTCCTTCTCTATATTACATTTGACTAGACTAGTAAGAACTTTATATATTTTATTGAAATTTTCACAGAACTACCCCTTGTAGTGCTTACTAATCCTTCTGTCCCTTAAATCATAAGTTTCTGATTTAATCTTTACTAATTCTTTATTCCTGTTTTCCTTGGCTCTGTTTTGTCCTTTGCTAGCTTTTTAAGTTAAAGTCTATATTTTTTCGTATTTAATAAAAAGAACATTTATAGCTATGAATTATTATGAGTACAGCTCTGGGAATATTCCATACTTTTGATATGTTGTACTTTTTTAAATCACTGAATTTCCAAATCATTGGTAATTAGTTTTCCAAATCATTGGTATAATTACAGTATCTTTTATTTTATTCTTTGAGTAATATGTTACTTAGAAGTAAATTTCTTATTTACGTAATTAAATTTTCTTGAAATGTTGTTTAGTTTTATTTTTATTGCCTTGTGGTCAGAGAATGTAATCTGTATACTTTGTGCTTTGGGAAATGATTGTAGTCAAATCAATCAGTAGGTTGAACTTTTATTGTTTAAGGTACAATGTTCAATATCTAACAAATAAATCACCCAATTACTGTTCTAATTTTTATTATTTTTATTTCTTGTGTAGTTGACAAGCATGATTTAAAAGTCTGACTCTACCATTTACTAATTGTGGCCCTGAGCAAATTACATAATCCTTCTATGCTTCATGATTTAATTGAGCCCAGCTTACAGACTGTTATGAAGGATATGTGGTTTAGTGTACACAGTGTTCTGCATGCTGTTTAGAACAGAGCAATTGCTTTTACCTAATAATTGTTTGTTCATATTTTTGCTATGGCCTTATTTTGATTTTTAACTCCTTGTGAATATTTTTGTTTTCTACTAGGTAAATTTAAATCTTTGTTTGTTAGCATTTTAAAAAAATCTCTGACTTCCCTCTCTCTGACTTAGAATTTTTTAATTGAATTTATTGTGATGATGTTGGTTAATTAAATTATATAGGTTTCAGGTGTACAATTCTATAATGTATCATCTGTATGTTATATTGTGTGTTCACCACCCCGTCAAGTCTCCTTCTATCACCATTCATCCCCCCTTTACCCTCTTCTATTTCCCAACCCCCTTTCCCTCTGGTATTCACCAATCATACTGTTGTCTGTGTCTATGAGGTTTTCTTCTTCTTTTTTTTTTTTTTTTTTTTA
>NW_005370332.1:2350988-2352123 GCF_000412655.1 Myotis brandtii
TCCTTCCTTCCCTTCCTTCCTTCCTTCCTTCTCTCTCTCTCTCTCTCTCTCTCTCTCTCTCTCTCTCATTAATCCTTACTCGAGGATATTTTTCCATTGATTTTGAGAAAGAGTGGAAGGGAAGAGGAGAGTCAGAGAGAGAGAAACAACCATGTCAGAGACACTTCGACTGGTTGCCTCCCGCACGTGCCCTGACCAGAGCTGTGGATCTAGCCCACAACCAAGGTATGTGTCCTTGACCTGAATTGAACCTGGGACCCTTCAGTCTGTGGGTTGATGCTCTATCCACTGAACCAAACTAGCTAGGACTGGAGTACTTTTATAAGTGCTTATAGGTTTCCCTTCTTCTGAGGAGCTGATGTGAGCAGGTAGTTCTAATTTTTAAAAACCATCTTAATAAGAATCCGATATTTATATAGCACTTCATTATTTATTCCATTTGATTACTTACGTTAATATTATGAAAGAGGAAGGTCAGGTATGATTATTCATATTTTATTGGTAAACAAACTGAAGCTCAGAGAAGAAGCAACTTCAACAGGTTTTTGTAATGAATAAAAAAAATTAATTCACACTATATTTGTTCACTGCTCTTTATATAGTAACTAGAGGCCTGGTGCACAAAATTCATGCATGGGTGGGGTCCCTAGGCCTGGCCAGCAATCAGGGCCAATCAGGTTCCCTGCCTCCCCACCTCCTCCCTCCTCCTTCCCTCACTGCCCACGTCCACTGCCACCCACCCCCCCAGTTCCCCATCCCAGGCTGGGGCCTAGCCCCGATCAGGCGATCAGAGCCTGCCGGCAAGGGGGTGGAGCCAACCATCACCACAACGGATGGGCAGTGTGCTGATTGGGGCCTGCTGGCCAGGGGGAGGGACAGAGGGAGGGACCTGGGAGGTTGGCCGCTGGCCCCAAGGAGGGAGCCAGCCCTCAGCCCCCTGGAAAGGGGCCACGTCCACTGCCACCCACCCCTGGTTGCCTGTCACAGCCTGGGGGCCTGGCCCCAATTGGGCAATCGGGGCGATCAGAGCCTGCAGGCTGGAGGCAACTCCTGTGTTGAGCGTCTGCCCCTTGGTGGTCAGTGCGCATCATAGCAACCAGTTGTTCTGGTCATTCCATTGTAAAGGTTGTTTAGG
>NW_005370332.1:2352189-2360222 GCF_000412655.1 Myotis brandtii
GGGGTAAGTCACTCATCTGGCAAGCAAGACCTTCGAGAGATATTTGACATGATTGAAAATGGTCAGAAACTTCCCATCCTGACTGAGAATTACAAGACTACTTAATTCCTCCCTCTTTGCTTTTGCTTGAATACTCCTCTATCTTCTCTGAATTATAAATGCAGGGTATCGCTGAACACTCTGAATGAATGTGTTCTTTTAATGGTTCTCACAAACAGAGGTGTCTCTCTATCTCTTCTTCTGAGCATTGGTGAATTTCATTCTTCCCTGTCCCTACTTATTGACACTTTTTAATTTGCTTCTTCCTATCTTGTGTTTGAATTAAATTCATTACTCACCTATTATATTATTTCCTATGAATAAAATGGTCTATTTCTAGTCCATCTCAAATGGACATTTACCATTTACAAAGTTTCTTCATAAAGTACAAAGGGTATACATAATTAGCATAACAACAATATAGTCAATAATTACACTTTTATTTTTGATATTTTTGTTTTTCAACTCCCTCAGCACTGTTTAAAACTATCCGAATCTAGAAGGTGTTCAGTGAACTCTTACCAACAAAATGCTGGGTTTAGCAGTGGATCTATAGCTACATCTCTCTCTCTCTCCCTGCTAAATCAACAGTAGAAAGCAATACCTAGCATAGTGCCTGGCACATTCTAGGCACTCAATAAACAATAATTCCTTTCTCTCATTTTCTAAAAAACTGTATCGGTATAAGAGTTTATAGCTGTAGGCTCAGGCCTTGATATTGGCTCCTACCTTAGTGGGACCTCTGTAAGTTCTTGGTCAGACACTTTATGTATACACTAGGGTCCCAGTGCACGAATTTGTGCACCTTGAAAGGCACTGTACACCACGAGGCTGCGGTGGGCACAGGGGCAGGTTTCGGCTCATCCTCCACACCCCTGCCTGGCCCCTCCTGCCTCAGCCCCCGGTCCCCTGTCTGCTGGCAGCCCCTCTCCTGCCGCTGCTACTCCCATGTGCTGACAGTGTCGGCCCTGCTCGCACCTGCTGATGGCGCGGAGCAATTGGGGCCAATGCCAGCAGTGGGTGCGAACAGGGCCATCACTGGCAGTGGGTGCGAGCGGGGCCATCACTGGCAGTGGGTGCAAGGGGTGGCTGCTGGTTGCCCTTCAGGAGCAAGGGAGGTGGAGAAACCCTGAGGGACAATCAGGGCCAGCAGCCACTGCTCGCACCTGCTGATGGTGCCGAGCTATTGGGGCTGGCTCTGGGAGCCGGCAGCAGGTGCGAGTGGGGCTGGTGCTGGCAACACATGCAAGCACCAGTAACCACCACAGGCTTGCCCTGATGACAGTGACTGGCACCCTGCCTTGGTCTGGTGCTCCCGCTCACCTGCTCCACCATCCCACCACAGCCGATGCCCACCATGTTCCACACTCTGCTGCCTGCTGCCATTGCCCGCCATGTTCTGCATATGCTCCCTGGTGGTCAGCACACGTCATAAAAACCAGTTGTTCCATTGTTCGGTTGTTCTGCTGTTTGGTCTATTTGCATATTAGGGTTTTGTATATAGATTAGATTTATGCCTTACCAATTTATAGAACATTAGAATAGGAAGAAAATATAAGTAATCATTTGATCCAATGTCCTTATTGTACAGGTGAGGGCCCAGGTTGTGAGTATTTATATCTTGATACAATTAGCCCATTCCCCTTGATGTCAGTTATTCAGCAATTAGAAGAACCTCCTCCCAAACCATATGAAATTCCCAATGTTTCTAAACTTCCTAACTTCTAAGACATGGCTTGTTTGTTCTCCAAACATAGACTGAATGTCTGGTGCCAGTGTGATACAGAAGAAAGAAAATAGGCTTTGCCCTCAAGAACTGTATCCATTCCCTACTCTGAAAAATTAGAATGATAATACCTCTCTCTTGTGGTTATTAGCTCACATTCATAAAACAAGTCATAGTGCTAATAATAAATGCTTGTTGTCTCCCCATTTCTTTCCCCTTAAACTCCAGGCTTTTCTGATTTCAAGTTGTTTAGCTCTTTGTCTATCATTGCATGTTGATCTAAAGCCTTGACTACTACTGATTCAGAGTCTTATTTAGGGATCTATGCTCTCTTGCTTTCTACCAGGTCATTTCAGAGGCCCTATTGTACTGAGGGTAAAAACTCTTGAAGTATGTATATAATAAAGAGCCAGGTTCCTAATGGCCATTACCACAGAAGGCTCAACCAGACTGGAAGTCAGTGCTGGGTTGCTGTGGAGACCCAGCACTGACTGCCTAGGGGGCTGTGGATCAGGCCCAGAGAGAGGCTGCTGATCAGCCCCACCTTTCTGATCAGGCCCCATTGATAGGTCCAGAGATGCTGACTGGCATAGAAACTGACCAATCAGAACCAAATCTGGGTGAATATAAGGAGCCAATGGCTGCCTAGGAGGCAAAGCTTTTGACACTGACTGGCATAGAAACTGACCAATCAGAACCAAATCTGGGTGAATATAAGGAGCCAATGGCTGCCTAGGAGGCAAAGCTTTTGACACTGACTGGCATAGAAACTGACCAATCAGAACCAAATCTGGGTGAATATAAGGAGCCAATGGCTGCCTAGGAGGCAAAGCTTTTGACGCTGACTGGCATAGAAACTGACCAATCAGAACCAAATTGGCTGGCAGAGGAGGGCAGTTGGGGGTGAGATCAGGCCTGCAGGGGAGGGCAGTTGGGAGTGAGATCAGGCCAGCAGGGGAGGGCAGTTAGGGGTGATCAGGCAGGCAGAGGCAGTTAGGGGTGATCAGGCCAACAGGGGAAAGCAGTTAAGGGCGAGATCAGGCTGGCAGAGAAGGGCCATTGGGGGTGAGATCAGGATGGCAGGGGAGGGCAGTTGGGAGTGATCAGGCAGGCAGGCAGAGGCAGTTAGGGGAAATCAGGAAGGCAGGCAGAGGCAATTAGGGGCAATCAGGCAGGCAGGCAGGCAGAGAGGTTAGGGGCGATCAGGCAGGCAGGCAGAAGGTTTAGGGGCAATCAGGCAGGCAGGCAGGTGAGTAGTTAGGAGTCAGCGGTCCCAGATTGTGAGAGGGGTGTCTGACCACCGGTTTAGGCCCGATCCCTGTGGGACATCCCCTGAGGGGTCCCTGATTGGAGTGGGTGCAGGATGGGCTGAGGGAACCCCCACTCTCTGCACAAATTTCGTGCACCGGGCCTCTAGTTGATAATAAGTGAGATGTGCCATTTTTAGTGCTGTAGTGATGTGGGGAGTGAGAGGTAAGGATGTGAGTAGGAAATAATAGACTCCTAAAAAAGCATTATTGTAGCCAAGATACAATCACATTCAAAGACACCTGTTTGCCTATTTTTCCATTTGCTACTTCATAGATTTGAAACAGCAGCTGTCAAACTAATGTGAGGAGGCCTAGGGGTCCCTGAGTCCCTTTCAGGGGATCTGCAATGCCTTTCTCTTCCACTTATATATCTGTGTAAGGTTAGATTTTCTTTATATACTTCAGCCAAACAACTGACTGAGTGCAAAAGCAGATGTGAAAATCTTGTTGTCTTCTATCAAGTCATACATATAAGAGAGTCGCAAAAATGTGAAACAATGACATTCTCCTCACTATTTTTTTAAATATATATTTTATTGATTTTTTTACAGAGAGGAAGGGAGAGGGATAGAGAGCTAGAAACATCGATGAGAGAGAAACATCGATCAGCTGCCTCCTGCACACCTCCCACTGGGGATGTGCCCGCAACCAAGGTACATGTCCTTGACCAGAATCGAACCTGGGACCCTTCAGTCCGCAGGCCGACGCTCTATCCACTGAGCCAAACCGGTTACGGCACTATTTTTTATTTTAAAAAATATATTCTCCTTTCATGAAATGTTATTTATGTTAATATGTAATAGGTGTATTATTGTTTAAGTTCATTAAAATAAATATATTTTAAATTTCACAGTTTTAATTTCTAATATGGTAACTACTGATAGTTATAACCCATATAAACAAAAAAGCTTTTTGAAGTCCTGAATAATTTTTAAGAGTATAAAGAAGTTCTGAGACCAAAATATTAAGATCTGCAGGTATAGATTAAAGAAATTAGATTACAAATTATAGTTACTTTGTAAATTCCTCTATACTAAAAATCAGGAAAGTGCTGTTCATAAGTGAACTGCAGACTTCCTCTTGTTCTCATAAATAAAGTTTTATTGGAACACAGCATGCCCATTTGTTATATATTGTCTATGGCCGATTCAGTGCGATAATGGCAGAGTTGAGTCATTGAGACAGAGACTGTATGACTCAAAAAACATAAAATATTTACTATGCATCTTTATAGAAGTTAATTAATTCTACTCTATCGTATAGGATCTCTGTGTACAGTTTTTAAAGAGAAATGTATTTCTCTTCTTTGATTACTCAAGTATTCTTCTTACCTATACATATCAAATCAATCTTGATGATCAATGAGGAGACAGATAATATAGCTATATTGCACAAAATCAATAAATATTTACTGATAATCTGTGTTTAAGATACTGTGCTAAGTATTGGGGATATACTAGTAATGTTGAACAAAATAGACATTGATATCCTCACGGAGATGATATCTTATTTACTTTGCCTCATTTTTGCTTTGTTTCTTAATGTTATATCACTCCTATCTTGAATATACTGTTGCTTTATGAATCTTTGTCTAGAGTAGAGACACCAACTGTCAGAAATATACAGATATCCTGATTGATTGTGGCCACTGGAATGGAAGTCTATGAGCTACCAAATTTCTATTTAGAAAACGTGTGACATTTCAAACCAGTGTGGATGAGGTAGATTCAACAGTATCCATTTATTAGTTCAACAAAAATTTATTAAGAAAATTTTATACACTAGACTCTATGCTTTTATATGACTCCCATCCTCTTATTTACCAAGTAATTAGTCTGCATCATGCCATGGTTAGAAAAGGGAAGGAGGGATTGTTATTATTATATTGGGATACTATTACTTCTGAATTCTAGTCCTTCAATGAGTTGTGTAGATGGCTGTGGAGAAAAGATTGCTAACTTTATTTTTTGCTCAGTGCCCAGAATAAGATGGCAATAATTTTATTTCATATCTCTTTTGTTGAATTTCAAAGGTGAAATTCAGTTACAAGAAAAAATCATATTCCCAGAGAAGTTTAGAGTTAGAAGATATTCAGCTTATTCAAATTTTAAATGAAGTGGTTTGCCTAAGATAATACACCTAGTTTGTGGAGGACTTGGAACTAGAATCCCAGACATGAGCTCTTTCCACTGAACCACACTGTTTACTTTCTTTTCCAAAATGTTTACTGTGAAAGAGACACATGTAATCTACTGTCTTGTCAGGACAAAAACATGAAATTAAAATCCATCCATGATGAGATCATGTCTCTGAGTGTTCAAAATAATTCTTTAGTATAATCATTCATAGGGGAAGTAGATCCCCAAAGCAGTGACAAGGAGAGGCAAAAATAAGCATTGTTTTATGGAGTGGGATAATTGCCAGGAGGAGGGTGAGGCAGAAGTCAAATTACTAAGAAATATATGAGTACATGACTGGAAAACCAACAAACAATAACACTGTCTTTCTGTGTTTGTAACAAAAGAGCTGATTCAAATTGTTACTCAAGGAAGTACCTTACCATCTTTAAGCTTCAGGTTTCCTATATGTAAAAATGCCTACCCCATAAAACTGTTGTAAGGGTTACAGACGATAATTGCAAAACACTTAACTCAGTTCCTGACATAGAGTAAGCATCAATTAAAAGTGAGTATTAGCACTAGTGTGAATTAATTTTCCTGTGATCACTTTTAATGATCCAAATTTAATTGGGTTTATACATAAAGGTAGCAGTCTGGCAATTCTAGTATTCCAAGATTGCCCACATCTTATTTTTCAAATGGCAAAAATCCTTGAATCTTTATGAAGGTGTTTCAAGGAACCCTGAGGAAAAAGTACACTGACAAATTGATTCAATGATGTGGTCTCATTGACAAATTGATGTAAATTGGCCTTTTGGCTTTTATGTAAAAAATAATAAATTATAAAGAAATTTATAAGTAGCATGTCATCTCCATGCTTCTTATTGGAGGAATATATCATCACAATCTTATCAGTTTTGCTTCGTAGAGTAAGAATTTTTTATTTGTGCTGCTGGTCACAGACAAATGTGGGTTGAGGAGGGGAATTTTTGATCAGTTTTTTAGAAACTAACATTTTTTGCTCATCTCATACTTTAAGATCTGCATATAAGACCTGCTCTACTAAGCAATCATTTACTCACCTGAACAAAATCAAGGAAGAGGCACCCGGAAACACATTTATGGTCACCCCTGACAATTGGATAGGAAAATAATCCAGCTTGCTCTGGTTTCAGGCCCATTGATATTCTAACGGACATTTATTGAGTACCTACTAAATGTATAGCACTGTGCTGAGCAGTGGGAATCACACTCAGCTGTTGTCCTTAAAGAAATCTATTAATTTATTCACTCAAAAATATCTAGGCATGTTGATCACCTGCAATGTGCGACAAGCAGGACATATAATAGTAAACACGATGAATCTGGTTCAGCCAGCCAGGAGGTTGCAGTCTAATGGGAGAGACCGATTTAGTCAAACAAGTGTGTAATTATAAACAGTGGAACCTGCTATGAGAAAAGAGTGCTGTCCTGAAAGGACATAGGAAGGAAGCCAATAGAATTTGAGGAACTGAGTTTTGATTAAAGATTTGATGGATGGGTGAGTGTTAACCAGATATAAGAAAGAAAGACAGTGACAGTGTGTGCAACGACAGTGTAGCAGAATGAATTATAGCATATCTGAATAGCTAAAGGGTCAATGTGGCTGAAAATTAGAGATTAAGGGAGAAAAAGCTATGAAATCAGGCAAGAGAGATGGGCATGAGTTGGGTCATACAGGCTCTTGTAGGCCATGGGAAAAAGTTTGGATTTTGTTTTTCATGTGCAGAAAGAATCCATTTAAGAATTTTAAGCCATGAAGCTGTATAATTTGATCAGGGGGACCACTCTGTAAAGTACATGATGGTCTAACCACTATGTTGTACATCTGAAACTAATACAAAATAATATTTAATGTAAACTATAGTAAAAAATGTAAAACTAAAAATAGGTATAAAAATGTAAAAAATATATAGTTTTCAATCATGGATAGAGAGGTTGATCTGTTTCTGAACTAATGTGCAAAGAAGGATACAAGGTAGGGTCCTACTCAATGAGTTAGGACAAGAAATGATAATGATTTCAACTAGGGTTGTAATAATGGTGGTAGAAAACAGGGGATGGATTAGCTTCAGATAGTCCCCCTATCTCACTATCTGGCCGGGCTGTCCTTTTCAAATATTACCAATGTGTTTTCTCATCAAGGAATCCCATACTAAGTCCACCTGGCTTAATAGTTCCCAGCCTGAGGAGGTGTTACTGTTTCCTGATGTTACTATGTCTGTGATACCTTAGTAATACCTTCTATCTTTCAGTACTCTGATGTTCCTTTTTATATTAAACTAGAGTCCCGGTGCACAAAAATTTGTGCACTCGGGGGAGAGAGGGGGTCCCTCAGCCCAGCCTGTGCCCTTTCGCAGTTTGGGACCCCTTGGGAGATAATTACCTGCTGGCTTAGGCCTGCTCCCGGGTGGCAGAGTGCAGGCCCAATCCCTAGGTGCAGCCCCTGGTCGGGCTCAGAGCAGGGCCGATTGGGGGTTGGGGCACCGCCCCCTGTCACACTCAAGGCAGGGTTGATGGGGAGGTTGTGGCGCCACCCCCTGTCACATGCAGAGCAGGGCCGATCAGGGGGTTGGGGCGCTGCCCCCTGTCACTCACAGAGCAGGGCCCATCACGGGGGTTGGGGCTCCATACCCTGTCACGCAAAGAGCAGGGCCCATCAGGGGGTTGGGGCGCTGCCCCCTATCACACACAGAGCAGGACCCATCAGGGGGTTGAGGAGCTCCCCCCTGTCACTCACAGAGTAGGGCCAATAGGGGAGTTGGGGCACCGCCCCCTGTCACACACAGAGCAGGGCGG
>NW_005370332.1:2361064-2362155 GCF_000412655.1 Myotis brandtii
CTTCAAGCTGCCTGGCTGCCGGCCGCCATCTTGGCTGGCAGTTAATTTGCATATTGCCCTGATTAGCCAATGGGAAGGGTAGCGGAGGTATGGCTAATTACCATGTTTCTCTTTTATTAGATAGTATTCTCTTCTGATGGATTCATTGAGTCAATAAAATAAACAATTGCTTTGAATTTTAACAAAGTACTAAAAAATGCAACCACATATGTTAAGACTAGTAACTCTAAAGTTGTCATTATAGGTGTTCTGATCCCACTAATTATAATTTAAGTATTTTATTCTATTTTTAATTTTTCATTTATTGATTTGAGAGAGAGAGGAAGGGAGAGACACACACACAGAGAGAAACATCAGTTTTTGTTCCACTTGTTTATGCATTCATTGGTTGCTTCTGGTATGTGCCCTGACTGTGGATCGAACCTGCAACCTTGGCATGTGGGGATGATGTTCTAACCAACTGAGCTACCCGACCAGGGCTGCACTAATTATAATTTAAGAGAAAAAAGACTAAAAAAATCTAAAATGGCAAAATCAGATCTGATATTCATAGATTTTAGAGCTGGTTGAGGGAAAAGAAATATAACCCAGTTCTCACCACTTTCCAAGTTTTTTTTTAAGGTGAAAAAACAACACCAGAGATCCAGAGATGTTAATTGACTTGTCAAAGGTCACAGAGGTGCATATTTGCAGAGGCAATTCAATTACTCCAAATTTTCTTTCTTAGAACTGAGAGTGACCATGATAGTTTACTTAAACTATATATTATAATCAGAATATCATGATTTTCAATACAATATATTGATTATATACATCAAAATTTTCTAAAAATGTAGTTTATATTGGAACATATAAAAAAAGCTGTAGTTAGTAGGAGAGAGACCACAATGGGAAAAAAACAACAAGGGTGAGATATAAAATGGAGCCAGGAATCTACACTAATAAAAGAGAAACATGGTAATTAGCGTACGACTGCTACCCTTCCCATTGGCTAATCAGCATATACTTATGCAAATTAACTGTCAGCCAAGATGGCGGCCGGCAGCCATGCACTGAAGCGAGCAGGGAGGCTTGCTTGCTTCAGTGACTGC
>NW_005370332.1:2363261-2368344 GCF_000412655.1 Myotis brandtii
CCCCCCCAAGTGCACAAATTTTTGTGCACCGGGCCTCTAGTGGAGTTAATAAAAATAATGCACACCTCTGAGTCCTTACACAATGGCAGTGGGTGGCCCGTGTAACAGTGGGGAACTATAACCCACCCCACCATTATTTTGACATTGTTTCTGTAAATGCTAATTCTGACTAGTATGTAGCTTGTAGATAAAGAGCATGTTTGTATGATAAATTTAAAAACTAACTTCAGAAGATACAAACTCTGACCTTCAGTCATCACAGCTCTAGGAGAATTGCTGACCTTCAACGGTAAAACCGGGATGACATAGAACTAGGATGATGAAGACTAAGATGACGCTCACCAGACCCCTACGTGACCAGTTTCAAGATCCTTATCGGAATGAACTGTGCTGGCCTGCACGTAGAGAACTTTTCAACCCCTCCTCTTGATTTACTTGAACTGCTTTGCCTCCCCCTCTTTATAAAAACCTTTTTATGCACTGAGATGGGCTTTGAAACAAGAGACCTCCATCTCCTTGGGTGATCTGCACTTGAATAAACCTCTTTCCTTTTTCACCAGCATCTGCCTCACGAAGTTTGTTTTTTTGTGGTGGCAGGCAGTTGGACTTGGGTTCCAGTCACAACTGCAGCTTCAGCTCTAAGCTTTCTAAATCTTTTCTCAAAGAAGGCAAATCTCAACTGGATCAGCTGCATCAATGGCTCTCAACTCTGGCTGTGCATTAGAATCACCTGGGGATATCTAGAATGTTGATTCCCAGGCCAAAATTAGACAAGTCGTATCAGAACCATTGGGGGTTGTGTCCAACTTTCAGTATTTAAAAACATCTCCCCAGATAGTTCTAATGTGTAGTTAGGATTGAAAGTTATTGAGATATTTGGTCTAGACTCTAGACCAAATAGAGTCTAGAGTGACCCACCATCACCTACTTGTTGTAAAACAAATATAAACAAGCAAAATCTAACTAATGTTCCCAGAAGAAGCACCACTATTCCTGATAAAAAGAAGAGGGGGAAATGTAATATCCTATTAAAAAGAAACTGAATAATGGGGAAAAAAAGAAAGAAAGAGGAAGGAAGGAAGGAAGGAAGGAAGGAAGGAAGGAAGGAAGGAAGGAAGAAAGAAAGAACCCAACGTCTTTACGAAAATACATATAAACTTTCATAAATATGTTTTTCTGCACTTAGCTTTTAATAGAGGTTGGGTGGTAGCTATTTCAAATTACCAAGTAAATAGATACTTAAATGAAAATTTAGTGTTGGCATTCTTTTGTGAAATTTGGCAGCCAGAATGACATGTGCCCAATAAGAAGGCCATCATCAGGTCCTGGCCTAATTGTTGTTTTTTCCCTATGCTTATAGTCTAAGAATCTAAGGGAAACTAACTATACATAATAGCTAAAAGCATGGATTTTGAAAGCAGACGAACCTAGGATCAAATCCTGAGTCCCCACTTACTATCCATTAACCTCAGGCAAGTTATTTAACGTATTTTTTTAAAATTCTTTATTGCTTAAAGTATTACATATATTTCCTTTTCCTCCCATTGACCTATCCCCCGTCATTCCCACCCCCCAGCACATGCCCTCACCCCCCTACTGTCTGTGTCCATGGGTTATGCTTATATGCATGCATACAAGTCCTTTGGTTGATCTTTACCCCTCTCCCCCCATTCCCTCTGAGGTTGGATGGTCTGTTCGATGCTTCTATGTCTCTGGATCCACTTTAGTTCATCAGTTTATGTTGTTCATTATATTCCACAAATGAGGGAGCTTATGTAATATTTATCTTTCTCTGAGCAGTTTATTTCACTTAGCATAATGCTCTCCAGATCCATCCATGCTGTTGCAAATGGTAAGAATTCCTTCTTTTTTATAGCAGCATAGTATTCCATTGTGTAGATGTACTACAGTTTTTTAATCCACTCATCTGCTGATGGGCACTTAGGCTGTTTCCAAGTCTTAACTATTCTAAATTTCACTGCTATGAACATAAGGGTGCATATGTCCTTTCCAGTTGGTGTTTCTGCTTTCTTGGGATATATTCCTAGAAGAGGGATCACTGGGTCAAATGGGAGTTCCATTTTGGATTTTTTGAGGAAACTCCATACTGTTTTCCACAGTGGCTGCACCAGTCTGCATTCCCACCAGCAGTGACCCTTAGCCTCCTTATCTCTAAAATGCTGACAATAATAGTACCTACCCCATAGGTTACTGTAAGAACCAAATGAAATGTGAATAATTTTTCCCGTCATATAATATATTCTCAATTAATATCAACAACTTAAGAAAATCATGTATTGATTAGGCAAAAATCAAATCTTACATTAGCCCACTCTAACTAATTGAGCCAACCACATTTCTAGGTAAGCATTCTGGCTAAAGTTCTTTTATTGTCTTAGGGTGGAAACCTTTCCAAAGTCATCTACACCAACCTTGTGTTTTCAAATTAGCAAATCTCAGCAAGTATTCCATTTTGCAGTGTTTTGTTTTTTACCAAAATGTCCAATTTTTTTTTCTCAATTCACTCATGACCTCCTATTTTGTTCTAGTCTTTTCCTGCTGCTGGTCCTTGGCATTTTTTGTTTTTAGTACTTTGGACTTACCAATCTTGTATGCCTCTGTGTCAGTGTCAGAGCTCTTGAAGAACTTTGGCTCATACGATAAACTGATCTGACTTCAGCCTTTTCTAACTGAAACTAGTGCTATAGCAGGCCCATTACAGATGGTCCACACGATCCTCTTTTAAGGGAGGTTTAAAACTGAAGCAAGGGGGTAGCTGGAATATGTGAGAATATCAATCTTGAACATGTAACAAGGTTGAAAATAGCCCCATCTTATAGTTTCATTGGGTATGTTTTCTAATAGTATGTTACATAGTGTAGTTCAGAAGTTAATTCATTTAGACTGATTTAAATAAATCTGTTCTGCTAAGTCATCTGTTGATCTAAAGCAAAGTTTTTTTTTTTTAATTTTCTTTTTTCCCTGAAGGGTGCATTTATTTTTCCCCCCAACTTTATTAAGATACTAGAGGCCCTTTTCCTGACTGGTTTGGCTCAGTGGATAGAGTGTCGGCCTGTGGACTGAAGGGTCCCAGGTTCGATTCCAGTCAAGGGCATGTACCTTGGTTGCAGGCATATCCCTGAGGGGTGTGCTGGAGGCAGCTGATTGATGTTTCTCTCTCATCGATGTTTCTAACTCTCTATCCCTCTCCTTTCCTTTCTGTAAAAAAATCAATAAAATATATATTTAAAAAAAAGATACTAGAGGCCCAGTGCACAAACTCATGCATGGGGGCGGTCCAGCTGGCCCAGCCCCAATTGGGGCAGATCGGGGCTGGGCCTTTTTTGAGGAGGAGACGTGGGAGGTTGGCTGGCTGGCCCGGGCCCAATCAGGACCAGGCTGGTTGGGGGGAGGGGTCATGGCAATTGGCCAGCGGGCCCCGCCCCTGATTGGGGTGGGGGGCCATTTGGGGGTGGGGATGGACATGGGGAGGTGCTGTGGGTGGTGGGCTGGCTGGCCCCGCCCCCAAATAGGGTGGGGAGTGCCAATTAGGGGGAGGGGCCATGGGTGGTTGGCTGGCCAGCCCTGCCCCTGATTGGGGTGGGGGGACGATCGGCTGGCCTGCCCCGCCCCTGAATGGGGTGGGGGGCCAATTGGGTCAGTGGCCAGGGGGAGGTTGGCTAGCCAGTCCTGTGGTGGGGCCAGGCAGGAGGAGGGGCTGCAGGAGGTTGGCCAGCCAGCCCCGCCCCTTATTGGGGTGGGGGGTGATCAGGGGTGGGGCCAGCTGGGGGTAGGAGCCAGGGGGTCAGGCCCCACCCCCTGATCAGGCTGGTTCGCTGGCCGCAGTGGGTGTCATAGCGACCAGTCGTTCAGGTCGTTATGGCGTTCCAGTTGCTGGCTTTTTATGTATATAGATAGCTGACATATAACACTGTACTAGTGTAAGTTTAAGGTGTAAAACATGCTGATTTTATACATTTATATATTGCAAAATGATTACCATTGTAGTGTTAGCTACCAACTCCATCACATCACATTTTTACTATTTCTTTTTTTTTGTGGCACAAGCATCTAAAATCTACTCTCTTAGCAACTTTCAAGTATATAATATATTACTGTTAACTCTAATCACCATGCTTTATACTGGATCAGATTCCCAGAACTGTTTTTATCTCATAACTGGAATTTTGTACCTTTGACCATCATCTTTCCATTTCCTCACCTCAGCCCCTGGCTACCATAACTCTACAATCTCTTTCTATGAGTTTGGCTTTTTCAAATTCAACGTGTAAGTAAAATTATACAGTATTTGTCTTTCTCTTTCTGACTTATTTTACTTAGGATAATGCTGTAAGTTCCATCCATGCTATTGCAAATGGCATTTGCATGGATTTTCTTTTTTGTGGTTGAATTTTATATATATACTAGAGGCCTGGTGCATGAATTCGTGCATGGGTGGGGTCTCTCTGGGTGGCCTGCAGGGATAGGGCTGAAACCTGCAGTCCAATGCCGCTCCTTGCCACTCCCACTCATCCCGGCCCCACTGTGCCTGCCTTGGACTTGCGCCCAATCAGTCCCGATTGGGAGAGGCTCATGCTGCCGCAGCAGCGCTTGCCAGCCATGAGCCCTGCATCTGGCACCTTCTCAAGGGGAGTGGCCTGCAGGATCGGGCTGAAATCGGTTCTCCGATATCCCCTGAGGGGTCCCAGATTGCGAGAGGGCACAGGCCAGGCTGAGCGACCCCATCAGTGCATGATTGGGCCGGGGAGGGACTGCAGGAGGGCTCCAGGGCATGTCTGGCCCATCTCGCTCAGTTCTGATCAGCTGGACCCCAGCAGCAAGCTAACCTATCAGTTGGAGCATCTTCCCCCTGGTGGACAGTGCACATCATAGTGACTGGTCAGCCAGTTGACTGTCTGCCCCCTGGGTGGTCAGTGCACATCATAGTGAGTCGTTGAGCAGCCTCAGCATATCATTAGCATATTACACTTTGATTGGTTGTGTGGTTGTTCTGCCGTTCAATCTATTTGCATATTACTATTTTATTATATAGGACTAGAGGCTCCCTGCACCAAAAATATTT
>NW_005370332.1:2368358-2384576 GCF_000412655.1 Myotis brandtii
GAACACTTGGGTTGTTCCATTCTTTCAGAAATTTTATTAATTTTTAATTTTTCAATTATAGTTTACATTTATTATCATTTTGTATTTCAGGTATATAGCATAGTGGTTAGATAATCATATACTCTACAAAGTGTTCCCCTGATATTTCCAGTACCCACGTGGTATCAAACATAGTTATTATAATTTATTGACTATATTCTCTATGCAATACTTTACATTCCCATGACTATTTTGGACTTTTCAATCTGTAATTCTTAATTTCTTCACCTTTTGTTATCCAGTTCCCCAAACCCCCTTTCCTCTGGCAACCATCAGTCTGTTCTCTGTGTCTATAAGTCTGTTTCTGTTTTGTTAGCTCTTTTATGTATATTGTTCTTTAGATGCCACATATAAATGAAATCATATGGCATTTGTCTTTCTCTGACTGACTTATTTTACTTAGTGTATGTTATGTTTTGATTACTATAGCCTTGTAGTATAGTTTGATATTAGGTAGCATGACACATTCAACTTTGTTCTTTCTCAAGATTACTGTGGCTAATTGGGGTCTTTTGTGGTTTTACATAAATTTTTGGATTATTTGTTCTGGTTCTGTGAAAAATACAATTGGTATCTTCATAAGGATTGCATTGAATCTATAGATTGCTTTGGGTAACATGGACATTTTAATGATGTTAATTCTTCCTATTCATGAATATAGTTTATGCTTCCACTTATTTGTTTCTTCTTCAGTTTCTTTTTTCATTATCTTTTAATTTTCCAAATACAGGTCTTTTACCTCCTTGGTTAAATTTATTCCTACTTATTTAATTTTTATGCAAGTGTAAATGGAATTTTTTTAGTTTCTCTTTCCGATAGTTCATTATTGGTGTATAAAAATGCAACTGATTTAGGATATTTATTTTGCATCCTGCTACATTAATAAATTCATTCACCAGTTCTAGTAGTTTTTTGGTGGAATCTTTAGGGTTCTCGATATGTGGTAACATGTCATCTGCACATAAAGTAAAACAAAGTTTTAAAAGAGCCTTTTATTTGCCTAAGGATTGAAATACCTCTTTTTTCCTCAACTGATTACTGGGATTACATTTTAATGGCCAGAGTTATCTCAGTAAGTCTTTTTAATTTGAAACCATGATAAACTATTTGATAATAGGTATTATAAAGCAATTTCTTTTCATGTTTAGTTTCCTTACCCAAATATTTGCTATACTGCCATTTCAAATGGATTAGGGCTACCGTTTATTGAGCTTCTACTATTTATTAGCTACTATTTGTGGCACTTGGCATATTTCTTTTGAAATCATCCCAACAATTTTATCAGATAGATATGATCACCTCTCATTTTTATACAGAGAAAACAGTGTGGCTCAGAGAGGTCATGTACATTTCCCAAGGTCACATATATAGGATGGGGCTCAAATCTCTGTAAGTACACAGTACTGCGCTCTTTTTAAAAAAATATGTATTTGTGCATTCAAATTGTTCTATAGTAAATGTACATTATTTTTATTATTATTTTTTGCTAGGGAAGATAACAGTTATACACAATTCTCATCTTAAAACATCATTTTCACTTTTTCGACAGAGCAAATAAATATGCCATAAAGTCCTTTCAAATTATGGGAAGTCTAATGCTAGGTATTTATCAGATCTTTTTTAAATTGTTGTCAGTACTGCAGATGTCCACCATTTACCCCTTTTTGCCTCCCTCCACCCAACCTCTGCCCCACCCCAGGCCTTCCCCACACTATAGTCTGTATTCATGGGTTATGCATATATGATCTTTGGTTAATCTCTTTCCGTCCCCTCAATACTGTTTTCCACAGTGGCAGCACCAGTCTGCCCTCCCCCCCCCCACTGAGATCTGTTATTCTGTTTTATGCATCCATGCCTCTAGACCAGTGGTTCTCAACCTTCTGGCCCTTTAAATACAGTTCCTCATGTTGTGACCCAACCATAAAAATATTTTCGTTGCTACTTCATAACTGTAATGTTGCTACTGTTATGAATCGTAATGTAAATATCTGATATGCAGGATGGTCTTAGGCGACCCCTGTGAAAGGGTCGTTCGACTGCCAAAGGGTTCGCGACCCACAGGTTGAGAACAGCTGCTCTAGACCAATATTGTTCATCAGTTTATTTTGTTCATTCCGTTCCACTTATAAGTGAGATCATGTATTATTTGTCTTTCTCTAACTGGATTACTTCACTCAGTAAAATACTCTTCAGGTCCTTCCATGCTGTTGCAAAGGGTAAGAGCTCCTTCTTTTTTACAGCCACATAGTATTCCATTGTGTAAATGTACCACAGCTTTTATATCCACTCATCTATTGATGGCCAATTGGGCTGTTTCCAGATCTTAACTATTGTAAACAATGCTGCTATGCACATAGGGGTGCATATATTATTTCTGATTGGTGTTTTAGGATTCCTAGGATATACTCCCACAAGTGGGATCGCTGGGGTAAATGGCAGTCCCATTTTTTAAAATTATTTTTTAATTTAAATTCTTTATTGTTGAAAGTATTACATATGTCTCCCCACCCCCCATTGACCTCTCCCCAGCCACTCCTGCCCTCAGCAAATACCTTTGCCCTCCTACTATCTGTGTCCATTGGTTATGCTTATATGCATGCATACAAGTGCTTTGGTTGATCTCTTACCCCCGCTCCCCGACCCTTGGCAGTTCCATTTTTAATTGTTTGAAGAAACTCCATACTGTTTTCCACAGTGGCAGCACCAGTCTGCATTCCCATCATCAGTGTACTAAGATTCCTTTTTCTCTACATCCTCACCAGCACTTGTCATTTGTTGATTTGTTGATGATAGACATTCTGACAGGTGTGAGGTGATACCTTGTTGTCATTTTAATTTGCATCTCTCTGATGATTAGTAACATTGAGCATTTTTCATTTGTCTATTGGCCATCTGTATGTCCTCTTTGGAGAAGTGTCTGTTCAGATCCTTTGCCCATTTAAAAATTTGATTGTTTGTCCTCCTGGTATTGAATTGTATGAGTTCTTTGTATATTTTGGAAATTAACTTCTTATCAGATGTATCATTGGCAAATATGTTCTCCCATACAGTGGGTTCCCTTTTCATTTTGATGCTGGTTTCTTTTTCTGTGAAGAAGTTTTTTGGTTGGTTTAGTCCCATTTATCTTCTCCTTTGTTGTTCTAGGAGATATAGTGGCAAAAATTCTGCTATGTGAAATGTGTTAGATTTTACTGCCTAGGTTTTCTTTTAAGATTTTTATGGTTTCATGACTTACAATTTTTTAAAATATGTTTTTGCTGATTTTTATTTTTTTCAGTATTTTTTTTCCAAGAAAAACTATTTTAAGTAGAATAATGTTACATGCAATAAACAATATCTCAAGAAAAATGATTTTAAATATGATAATGTTACATGAAATAAACAATTATTCAAGAAAAATGATCTTACATATAATAATATTACATGCAATAAATATTAATATTTCAAAAAAAGGATTTTAAGTATAATAATATTACCAAAACTGTACTAACATAGTATGGTATCACAAAAGTTGTAGGAAATATTAAAATTCTGCAAATAACAGGATTACGTCTATTTGAAATATTTTTAAGTTGCTCTATCCTTCCAAAACCAGTGTGTGTGCACATGGCGGGGAGGGGGCATTTATCTTTATATATACTATTTTCCAAAGGTCTAAAAGGGAATTGGTGAGAAAATAGAGAATATTTTATAAAGAAAATGTAGTCTAAAGGAATATTTCTGCCTCCTTTTCTCAGCAGAACACATAATCTTCAAAATGCACCTTCTCGCACCCTCCAGGGCATGATTGTCACTTCACTCTATTTATAGCCATTTTAATTCTGTATGGCTATGTTTCTCTCTCTGTTTCTTCTTCTCAGCAATCCCTTACAGCAACCCCTTTAGCATTTCTTGTAATGCTGGCTTGGTGGTGGTGGTGAACTCTTTTAGCTTTTTTTTGTCTGGTAAGCTCTTTATTTGACCATATATTTTGAACGATAGCCTTGCTGGATAAAGTAATCCTGGTCTCAGACCGTTGCTTTCCATTACCTTGAGTACTTCATGCCATTCCCTTCTGGCCTGTAGAGTTTCTGATGAGAAATCAGCTGCCTTTAAGATTCTGTCTTTAAATTTTTGGCATTTTAATTATGATGTGTCTGGGTGTGGGTCTGCTTGGGTTCTTCTTGTTTGGGGTTCTCTGTGCCTCCTGAACTTGTGTGACTTTTCCTTTGTCAGGTTAGGGAAGTTTTCTACCATTATTTCTTCAAACACCTTCTCTATTCCTTTCTCCCTTTCTGCCTCTTCTGGCACACCTACTATTCTAATATTGTTACGTTTCACTTTTTCCCACAGCTCCCTTAAGCTGTCCTCCTGTTTTTAAATTGTTTTTATTTTTATTTTTGGTTCTCTAATTGAGTGATATTTTCAACTCTGTCTTCTAATTCACTGATTCAATCCTCAGCTTCCCCTAATCTGTTGTGTACTCCTTCCAATGTGTTCTTTATTTGTGTTATGTCATTCTTTATTTCAGACTATTCTTTTTTCATAGTTACTATATCTTTTTTCATACTGTTGAGCATTTTTAACATCATTACTCTGAACTCTGTTTCAGATAAATTTCTTATCTCTGCTTCATTTATCTCTTCTTCTGGAGAATTTGCTAGTTTTTTCATTTGTGGGTTGTTGCTTTGTTTCCACATTTTGGTTGTCTGGGTGTGTGACTATGTTTTAGGTAGATCTGTTTTTGCTGATTTTTAGAGAGAGAGGAAGGGGGAGGGATAGAGAGATAGAAACATTGATGAGAGAGAAACATCATCAATTGGCTGCCTCTTGCATACCCCAACTGGGGGATAGAGCCCACAACCCAGGCATGAGCCCCAACCAGGCATTGAACTGTGATTTCTTGGTTCATGGGTCAATGCTCAACCACTGAGCCACACAGACCAGGCTAAGTCTTTTATTCATTTTGAGTTTATTCTTATATATGGTGTACAGTGGTGGTCTAGTTTCATTTTTTTGCATGTACCTGTTTACATGTGTTTTATCTTCTTGTTGAATAGATCCTTTTAGTATTATGTAGTGACCTTCTTTGTCTCTTATGACCTTTGTTTTGAAGTCTATCTTGTCTGATATAAGTATTGCTATTCCACCATTTTTTTGTTTCTATTTACATGGAATATTTTTCCCCCATCATGTTGGGTATTTTAGAGCGGAAGTAACACAGTGATGTTGAAAACAATTGTGAGACTCTCACTCTAATCACTTCTCTTTATTTGTTTACATAATTTCTTTTTATTTTTAAATTAAATTTATTGGAGTGACTTTGGTTAATAAGATTATATAGGTTTCAAATGTACAAGTTTATGATGCATCATCTGTATATTGCTTTGTGTGCCCATCACTCATAGTCAAATCTTCTATCACCATATATTAGGCTCCCTTTATCTTTTACTCCTCCCTTCACCCCCTTCCCTCTGGTGGTTACCATACTATTTTCTGTGTCCATGAGTTTCCGTTTTATGTCACACATATTAGTAAAATCATATGGTTCTTAGCTTTTTCTGTCTGACTTATTTTACTTAGCATAATATTCTCAAGGTCCATCCATGTTGTCACAAATGACAATATTTCATCTCCTCTTATGGCTGAGTAGTATTCCATAGTATATATATGTACCATATTTTCTTTATTCAAAATGGCACATGCTCACGGTATGTTTGAATAATACAAATATGTATCAAATAGCAAGTAGAAATTTCTTCACCTTTCCAGTGGCATCCTTGTCTCTAAATAAAATCTCCCATTAATATTTTAGTGTATGGCCTTCTAGATTTTTCTACCCAAACATAGCTCTTCCTTCTTCCACACACTTTGGAGAAACATGTTGCCCTTTGTAACTAAATTATATTTTCAAAAGTTTTAAAATATGCCTAACCATATTCCTGCCCTAGGAAAGAGGAGAACTACAGTATTATTAATCTCAAGACTTCTACTGGGAATAATACTATGAGTCAACTTCCTCAGTTTTTCTGTGGGTTTTACTCCTATCTATTCCCTGCTACATTTCCTGCTAATTCCATTGTCAATGTTGGGATTTGCTAGATTGATTAATGGCTCCTTTGCTTTCTCTTGATGCCAGTTTCCTGCTCTCCTCCTGACAATTTATTCCTGGATCCATGTTGTAACTGACTGATCTAGTCCTTGATCTCTGTTTCCCACCTGCTTCCAGATCCTCTTAAAATCAAAGTCTCCTTATACCCCATTCTTTCAACTCTGGATCTACCTGATGATGCCATGAATTTTGTGGAAAAATATATTAGTTGTTTGCCTGTGCCTTATTCATACACTATTTAATGGCTATAGACTTATCACAAATGATTTTCTATTTTCGTTTTCTGTTGCATAAAGTACTTCCTTTTATTGGTCATAAAACCACCTTGTTTAAGTTACAAGGAGTGTTTCCTAGGTCTAATGTTAATGTGTATCTAGTGATGTTAGAGTCACAGTTTTTATCCCTGTTTACATTAACTTCACAAGGCTACCACTCAAATCCTATTGTGTTGCCACAGACTCCACTGATATCTTAGGTCACAAGGGGTCACAAAGGGAAATTCTTTTCAATGACCACAAATTATTCCACCCAAATTAGACCCCAAATCCCAACCAAGCTTTTAGAGTTATGCACAATAGAGTCCCCACCTATTCTCTGATCTCTTTTCTATTATTCCCTTACATGTGTACTTTTATATCCAGCCTAACAGGATTATTTACTCTTCTTTAGTCATGCCCTATTTGTTTTTGAACTATAAACTCTTGCCATTCCTCTTCCTGAAGCACCTTTCACCTATTAAACTGTGATTTGTGGTAAGTTCCTGATCTTCAAACTTTGCTCAAAGCTCTAGCGTGGATGTTGACCTGAATTCTTTGCAAACACCTCCCTTTACTTCTTACCAGAAAGCCTCTTCTGTAGCCCAAATGGTCTATTGATCTTCCCACACCATCCAATGTATATGTCTGCTGCAGTGATTTTATTAATGATGTTTACTGTGCTGGAATCTTGTGACACTGAGGAGAGCTCATCAACAGTTACAAATCAGAGAAAAGAGAGGTGTTTGGGCATTCAGAAGAAACTTGTAGTTGGAAGGATTAGGAAAGCATTTCAGATATGAACTATGGATAAGATTTTAACAGGCAGGTATGGGAGAGTTCTTTGTGAGCAGGGACTACATTGATCCTACCTAAAAGCTTTTCTGTAAGATCAGGAACAAGACCACTCTCGTCACTCCTATTCAACGTAGTGCTGTAAGTTCTAGCCAGAGAAATTAGGAAAGAGAAAGAAATCAGAAAAGAAGTAAAATTGTCTGTTTTTGCACATAATATGAATTTGTATTAAAAACCCCTAAAGACTCCACCCAAAACTGTTAGAACAAATAAATGTGTTCAGTAAAGTTGCAGAATACAAAATCAACATACAATATCAGTTGCATTTCTATACCTACTAGTATACACAAACTATCTTAAAAAAGTAAAGAAAACAATCACATTTAAAATTGCATAAAAATATAAAACTTTTAGGTATAAATTTAATCAAGGAAGTGAAAGATCTGTACATAGAAATCTATAAGACATTAATACAGAAATTAAAGAAGACACAAATAAATGGAGAGATATCTCATGCTCATAAGTCAGATAATTAATATTGTTAAAATGTCCATACTATGTAATGATATCTGTAGATTCAATGTAATCTCTGTCAAAATTCTAATGACATTTTTCACAGAAATAGAAAAAAACATTCCTATAATTCATATGAAGCAAAACAAACAAACAAAAAACCTCCCATATATTCCAAGTCATCCAGAGAAAGAAGAACAAAATTGGAGGCATTCTATTTCCTTATTTTAAACTTTATTGCAAAGCTATAGTGATAATAATGTATTATACTGGTTAAAAAATGAATGCATAAAGCAACAGAACAGAATTGAGGGCCCAGAAATAAACCAAACATATACAGTCAACTAATATTTGACAGGGGAGTCAAGAATACACAATGGGGAAAGAATAGTTTCTTCAACAACTGGTACCTAAGAAAGCTAGATATTCATTTGGAAAAGAATGAATTGAACCCCTATTATACTCTACTCACAAAAATTTACTTGAAATGGATTAAAGACTTAATTGCATGGTCTGAAACTGTAAAACTTCTAGAGGAATACACATAGAAAAAGTTAATTGACATTGGTTTTGGCAATGATTTTTTTTTATATGACACCAAGTGTGCAAGCAACAAAAGTAGGAATAAACAAGTGTCATTACATCAAACTGAAGCACTTCAGAAAAGGAAACAATCAGAAAAATGAAAAGTTAACTCATGGAATGGGTGAAAATATTTGTAAACCAATTCTGATATGTGAGTAAAATCCAAAATATATATGGAAGCCCTACAACTCAATAGCAAAATGTGGGAAACCGCCCATTGTCTTCACTAGCAGAGAAGTGCAAACAAGGATCCCGGAACACTGGTGAACCTTGAACCCATGGCAAGGGCCAGAGTTATGCACCGATTGTCTAGTCCTGATAATGGGGGCTCAAGTTATTTCCTGATCAAATAGTCTCAGAGTAAATCCTTCTAATATTTACTGACCTTTAAGATAGTCTGTCTGCTACCGCAATTGCCTGCCTGACTAAGGGCTTTATGTGTATCCAAAGTTGAATAAAAGACTGGCGAGGCCTGGGCACCAGTGGAAGTCCTTCCCCTTGAGTTGGACTTGCCCGCCTGGCCCCCCATATTTCCAAATTATCTCTTGTCTCGTCTCTTTCATTTGCATGCGGCCCCTCCTCCAGATCCTAAACCCTGAACCATGTGGGACGTGGGGGAAACACATACACAGCAAAAACCCCAAAACAGTCTTTTTAAAAATGGGCAAAGGACTTGAATAAACAGTTTTCCTAAGAAGATATACAAATGGCCAAAAGATGCTCAACATCACTAATCATCAGGGAAATGCAAATAAAACTACAATAAAAGATCACCTCACATCTGTTAGAATGTTTGTCAACAAGAAGACAAAAGATAGCAAGTGTTGGTGAGGACGTGAAGGTAAGAGAACCCTTGTATACTGTTTTTGGAAATGAAAATTGGTATAGCCACTCTGAAACTAGTATGAAGCTCCACAACACATTAAAAATAGAATTACCATAATGCTCCAGTAATCCCACTTCTGGGCATACATTCAAAGAAAATGAGAACACTATCTTGAAGAAATATCTGCACCCCCATGTTCATTACAGCATTATTTGTAATAGTCTGATAATGGAAACAACAGTGTCCATCATCAGATGAATGATAAATAAAATGTGATACACACACAGACACTAAAATATTATCCTGCTATTAAAAAGAAGGAAACCTTGTCATTTGTGACAACATGTATGGGTCTTGAAGGCATTATGCTAAGTGAAATGAGACAAATACTGTATGTTCTCACTTATATGTGGAATCTAAAAAAGCTGAACGCATAGAAATAGAGAATGGTGGTTGTCATAGGCTGGGGCGGGGTTGAGGTAAATGGGAAGATGTTAGTCAAAGTGTACAAACTTCCAGCTGTAACATGAATAAGTTCTGGGGATCTAATGTGCAGTGTGATGAGTATAATTAACAATATTATATACTTGAAAAGTTCTTAAGAAAGTAGATCTTAAATATTATCACCACAAAAAATGGTAATTATTTAAGGAGACAGAAGTGTTAACTAACTTTATTGTTGTAATCATTTCACAATATATACGTGTATCAATCACCATGTCATAGACCTTAAATTATACATGTGATGTGTTTGTAATATCTCAATAAAGCTGGAAATTCTAAAATAAAAATATTTTATTGGCAATAAACATGAAAATATACTCCCTTATACTGCTAATCAAAGAAATGAAAATAAAAAACTTAATAAGACACCATTTATAATTCATCAGAATTGCAAAAATAAAAAAATATATCTGATAATACCCAAGACTGGGAAGAATGTGAGGTATAGGGAATACTTGTAGAAGTGTAATAGGCTTGGCTTTTTGGGAGGGTAGTTAGGCTCAAATTGTATATAGCCACTGCCACAAATATAGTTATTGTATTGTATCTAGGGAAAGAGAAGGTCTCATCCATGAACTCTCATCCAAGCAGGCATCTTATCTAATAAACAGGGAATATGCTAATTGACCCTCATGCCATCCCAAAGATGGCGGCACCCACCGCCAATAAGGAGGGAATATGCTAATTGACTGACACACCCTCAAAGATGGTGGCGCCCACAGCCACAAGATGGCCGGCAGGGGAGGGCAGTTGTGGGCAATCAGGCCAGCAGGGGAGGGCAGTTGGGAGGGACCAGGCCTGCAGGGGAAGGCAGTTGGGGGGGGGACCAGGCTGGCAGGGGAGGGCAGTTGGAGATGACCAGGCTGGGAGCATTTAGGAGCCAATGGTCGCAGATAGTGAGAGGGATGTCAGACTGCCAGTTTAGGCCCGATCCCTGGACTCTAATATATAGATAAGCCCAAAACATAAAGGAAAGAAGGATTGTATGTGGCAGGTCCACAAGTGAAGAGGAATGCTTCCACAAGCCACTCGAGAAAAATCTTTCTTCTTACCTTGAGGTCACACCTTGGCCTTCTGAACTATGTTGCAGAATAGAGACCCTATGACTCAGCTTTGCTACCCTGGGGGTCAGATACCCAGATACTGACAAGTTCCAAAGCTGAGCGTAGAATGTGGAGATGGAAGCAAGAGCAGAATTGAGAGTGAGTGGTAGGCAACATTTTAAAGCCACAAAGTTTTACACATCCCAATGCAGGACATAAAAATTTGCCACCCATTTTCCTCAGTATTTTAACTATTGCTAAGTAATAGGATGAGTTCAACTTGAAAATAGTAACATTGGTATGCACCCACACATACTTTTGGTCCTTTAAATGTGAAGATGTTATATTGCCATGTTTTTAATTGCCATTACATGTAGTTGGTGGTTATTCAAGCAAAAACTCCCTTTATGCTATAGAGTGATCTCATTTGTAGAAGGATGTTTAGTTTGTATGGAGACCTTTATCATGACTGAGTTCTAGTTGTCTTACTTCTAAAATGTGGAGCAAGCATATTAAACATCTTCTTGTCTCTGAATGTCTCCATATTATAGCATGAGGTCAATTTGCTTCTATTTTGTTCTGACCCATGTAACTAGCCAAGGTTATGAAAAACATCTTAATGAACTTGGTGAATCTTGTGCTGGCGACTGAAGGATAAGAAAATCTTATTTCAAATTTCCTATAAGCATGATAAAGCCACAGATATCTTTTAAGCTATAACCTCTGACCCCCCACTCTGAGAAAGAAACAATCTTATTTATTAACAGCCATCCTGACTGCACTGAAGAGCATTTATTTCCATCATTACTTAAAGCCTGTCTGTAATCAGCTACATAAATCAATAGTAACAGGAAGGTCCTTGCCCTCTTAAAACCAATAAGCCAAAAACAACACTGGCATAAATGGATATCATATCCAGGTACAAATAGATATTCCCATTCAATAAAACAAGCACACAATATGAAAATAAAGCAGTTAAAATATATGAATATTTCACAACTTCAACAAAATCCCATCATAACCACAGATGTAACTCAATTAGTCATTGGCTCTCATACCTCTCTGTGCTTGATCCTCAAGTAGGAGTGGGTTATTTTTCTGAGGTGAGCATAGGAGCACTGAGGGATGAGTAAATATAATGAAATGTTTTAGATAACCTCCACTAAGAGATACCAAGCTGCATCTGGGAACCAGATGGATTTTATTAGTGCAACTGGACTCTTGAAAATGGAGAATTGTTAGCTGTCCCTGATCAACTGGTCATTCCATTTAAACTTGTAATAACACCAAACTATAATTTACACGATTGAATTTTGTACCCTACTTGTAGGTTTATGGCAGAGATTTTTATTATGCTACTATAGCTGCTGCTAATATCACTACTATTGCATTAGCAAGAGCTACCATATGTTGAGTGCTTTAGTGTGTGTCAGGAACTGTGTTAAACATAATCATCTCAATCTTCATAGCAACCTTAAGAAACAGGTACTATTATTATCTCCATCTTACTGGTACAGAGGCTCAGAGAGTTTAGTAACTTTCCCAAGTCACCCAGTGATTCAGGTCCAGAGTTTTTGACACCAAAGCCCCAATGCTTAACAACTATTGTACTACATTGTATACTTCCTTTTCTCATACACTTTTGTCTCCTATAGTCCATAGGAAATCTAATTAAAAATACAAATGTATGGACTTGAACTTTTTGCCATTTCTTCTCTCTCCTCTCTACCAAAGACAATTCAAATGCTAGCCAAAAAGGCTGCATAACTGGGAAGCTGGAAAGGGAAGAAGATGGTCTCCATTAAGGACCTCCTTAATATTAAAAAAAAAAATCCTCACCTGAGGTTACGCTCTTCATTGATGAGAGTGAGAGACAGAGACAGAGACAGAGAGACAGAGAAACATCAATCGGCTGCCTCAGGCACGTGCCCCAATAGAGAATGGAAACCTCAACCTGGGTATGTGCCCTGACTGGGAATCAAACCCAGGGCCCTTCGGTGCATGGGGTGACACCACTGAGCGACACTGGCCAAGGCAGGGCCTGTTTACTTTTTAATTAACAAAGTATGATAAGACTCTGGTGAGTTTCAGGACCCAGAATAAAAATTTATACCATTACATTGTTGTAATAGAAATGTGTTCTCTGTTTAACAACTTCAAAATGAAAAACATTATTGATACAATATGGACCAGAGGTGTGGCCCAGCACTCAACTGGAAGAAAAAACAAAATAAAAACAATGACCCAAATGACCAAATTAGACTAAAATTAGTTAAAGAATAAATTGGCAAAACCAAGGAAAGCATCTAACCTCATTTCGCAATCAAATTAGATACTCACATGTAGCTGGTTAAAGATTTAACTTGCTAAATTTTAACAAAAATATCCTTGTCACTTGTATATTGGTGATAGACACTGGAGTCATGCTAAATTGGAATGTAATTGACTCACATATAATCTAGGCAGTTAAAAGTCCAGAATTATACAAATACACCTACTATGTAAGTCATTTTAATTTTGTCTTTCAAACTCATCATCTGTTTTATACAAAAGAAACAATAAAATGTTCTTTACCAGGTCTCTTTCCAAGAATGAAAGGCAGAAAAGGGTTGTTTTTTGTTTTGATTTGTTTTGTTTTGTTTGACTTCAAAGCTGAGGGTTGACTTCATCACATGCCTCAGTTACAGCACACCATCTCCAATAGTCCCTGAAAATCCCTGTATTTATATGCCCTTTGTATGTATGCATGTATGTATGTATTCATTCAGTCATTCAGTTGTTCATTTTCACCTCCATTTCCCACTTCTGTTTTTCCCCCCACCATAGGCTGCCATTATAATGCATTTGATATGTATCACTCTATTTATGTTTTTGTAAAATGCCTATTCTTGTTTTATGTGAATGTATTTTTAATTTATATAAATTGCAGTGTTCTGTAGACCTCACTTGGTTTTTTATTTCTCACTCAACATGATATAGAAATACATACCCACAAATATATGTATGCGCACATCTATATATAAGTATGTAAGCATAAAATCACAAAATAAACCTTTCTCTGCATTACCTTTCCCAATCAGTTTTACCTACTCTTGGGAAATGGGCACATCAATTGTGAATTGTGAAAAGTGAAGCATGGCCAAACCAAAACACTGATTTTATTTTTGTAATTGTGGTGCTGTCTTTTTTTTTAAAAATATATTTTATTGATTTTTTACAGAGAGGAAGGGAAAGGGATAGAGAGTTAGAAACATCGATCAGCTGCCTCCTGCACACCCCCTACTGGGGATGTGCCCGCAACCAAGGTACATGCCCTTGACCAGAATCGAACCTGGGACCCTTCGGTCTGCAGGCCGACGCTCTATCCACTGAACCAAACCAGTCAGGGCTGTGGTGCTGTCTTTAATGGAGGTACATATGTCTTTCATGGAGGTAGATACATCTTGAAGTAGATTCTCTTTATTCCAAAATAAGATCTGTATTGAACAACTGACATTCACACTTCAGGATCTCCTTGCTAGTTCTTCAGTCATAATAAACCTTGGGAAAAAGTATTGGTTGCTTTAATTGCGGTTTTTGTGTTGTGATGTCCATGTATGCACAGTTGTCTGTCTTAACCTGTCTCAGCCTGTATAAATGGGCAGTACTGAAAAAATTACTAAAAGGTAGTGAAAATGGAGGATAATTTGGGAAGATGAACTGGACAAAATCAATATATACATTAAATGTGTTAGGAAACTTGAATTCCAGTCATAGCTCAACTACAAACTCTCTATATGACTCTGGACAAGTCCTCTCCAGGCCTTCCCTACGAAATGAAAATAGTTGAATTAGGTAAACTCTAAGGTCCCTTGTAGTGCTGTTATTCCAGGTTAATATGATTTGCAGTTGTGGCTCAATGAATAAATATTCTATTTCTTCTCCTCCCTACTCATCACCCAATTACACCAGGAACAAAACTGGTAAAAACAATAGATTAGGCTTCCTTTTATTTTTTTCTTGAGAGTTGGAAGATGAAAGGCTCAGGAGCAAGAATAGGTAACAATAGATACCTTTGAAAAGCAGCGCCAGAAAGCTAGAGGCAGTCATAGACAGAGGGAAGACTTGCTTTAGAGACAGCTATTGTGGATTATTTGCAGAACTAAGAAACAAAAGCATGTACTGTTCAACAGATAATAAAAATGATCCCTGGAACAGAAACTTGAATCCACTAGGCAGAACTAATGACTTTTCAAAATATTATGTTTGAACAGCCTTTTCTGTGGAAAAGCCTTGAAAATACTACCTCTGTGTCTGTGCTTAAGGCAAACATGGTTTCAGTTGAATGAATATGCCTGATATTCTGTTGTATACATATCCAGAAAATACTCAAATGGCCTGTCAGCTGCAGTGACATATTTCAAGACTGTTATTCAATGTGTAGCTGAATTTTCTCCATGTGTATTGCAACATCCGTAGCCTAATTCTTAAATGCCTGTTGGGACTGGAGGGGGTTGGGAGATCATTGATCCAAGTCTGAGACTGGCTCTGAGTCAGGAAATGAACTTCAAATGCGTCATCGTCCCGGCTGGAGAAGGCTGCTGCACAGCAGAATTTAGCATCGCCTCAGTGCAACCTTAGCAAGACCCTTTCCAAGACCATAAACTTTGTGTTTTCCAGTTTCATCTCTAGACCCCTGACTCCTTCCAGTGCTCCACCAGCTCCCACCCATCTCCCAGTATTCTGGATTTCTAAGAACCTCTTATCTAGTACAGCCTCCTGCGTTGTGTCTTGTGGGTATCTGGTGCCAAACCCTGTGCTATTGGAAAGGTAGGTGTTAGATTGGATCAAATTCTGGCTGTGGCAATGGCTGCACATATGTCCTTGGGAAAGGATCCAAGATCCTAATTTTAGAAAGATTCTTCCTGAACTGTGGCCCAAAGAGGTTAAATAATGCACTCATGCTTATACAGGTAATCAGAAACAGAGTCAGGATTATTTATCTTCTGACTCATGAGTGTTCTTTGGATGTATGAAGAGGGGAGAGAGAGAGAGAGAGAGAGAGAGAGAGAGAGATTAGTTTCCTGATGGTTTCAATGATAGGTCTCCAAGAAACAGTTAACAAAAGGTTCCCTGTTATAATGTGATGCTAAAAGTAGTGTCTGAAATAAAGCAGATGAAGGCTTGAATCCCAGGTACAATACTATAAGGCATGTGACCTTGAATAAATAAATGAAGCTCTCTGTTCTGTAATCTAGTTTGTCTAATATTAATATAAGCACTCCAGGTGAGTTTTCTGAGCAGTGTTAACATGGACTATCTTTTTCAATCATTTTAACACCCTATATAATAAAGAGGTAATATGAAAATTAACCCTTACACCCCCACAAGATGGCTGCCTATGACCAGGCTGGCAGGGGGACAACCAAACAACTGAACAGCAGGCTGCATGGGGTGTCCAGGCTGGCAGGGGGGGCAGTAAGAGGTGAGCAGGCTGGCAGAGGGAGGCAGTTAGGGGTGACCAGGCTGGCAGAAGGGGGCAGTTGGAGGTGACCTGGCTGGCAGCAGAGGGCAGTTAGGGCAATTAGG
>NW_005370332.1:2385220-2389661 GCF_000412655.1 Myotis brandtii
ATACTCATTTTTATCTCTTTGGCTTATTAACTTTTGTTATTTTTGGTATTTATGGTTTACATCCTTGACTTATCACAGTCTTCTGTCAAGAGATATTATAGTTTTACTATATTAACAAAAATCTTACAAGAGTATAACTCCATTTCTCCTCTCTTGGCATTTATGTTAATGTTGCTATGCATTTTACTTTTATGTATATTTTGAACTCCACAATACATCATTATTATTTTTGTTTAAACTGACAGCTATCTTTAGCAGATCTCTCTCTCTCTCTCTCTCTCTCTCTCTCTCTCTCTGCCTGTATTTACCATTTTCTGTGCTCTTCATTCTTTTGTATAGATTCAGATTTCCATGTGGTATGGTTTTCCTTCTGCCTAAAGGAGATCCTCTAACTGTTTTTGTAGTGCAGAGTTTCTGGTGATAAATCATTTCAGTTTTTGTATGTCTGAAAATGTCTTCATTTGCCTTCCTTTTTCAAAAATATTCTTGCCAGGTGTAGAATTCTAGGTAGATAGATTTTTTTTCTTTTAAAACTGTAATGCTATTGCTGTACAATTTCTTCTTCCTCTTCCTCCCCCCTCCTCCTCCACTTCCTCCTCCTCCACTTCCTCCTCCTCCTCCTCCTTTGTTACTTTGTATATAATAAGTCTTTTTTCTCTGACTGCTTTTGAGATTTTCTGTTTATCACTGGTCTTAGGCAATATGATCATACTGTGCCTCTGTGTAGTGTTCTTCATATTTCTTGTGCTTGACATTCATTGAATTTCTTCCATTTGTGAATTTTTAGTTTCCACCAATTTTGGATTTTTTTCAGCAAATATTTGTTTCAAATACTTTTCCTTCCTGCCACTCATCTCTCTCTCCCCTCTTTGTATGACTTCAAACATGGATATTAAGCCAATTAATCTATCTCATAGTTCCAGTTTAACATTTTTTTCTTGTTTTCTTTTTACTCTCCCTGTTTCCTTTTTGATAATTTCTACTGCTGTGCCTTTAATTGCAAGAAACTTCCTTCCTGTAATGTACAATCTTGCTAATTACATCAGTGTACTTTTCATTTCACACGTTGGAGTTTTTATCTCTAGAAGTTTGATGTGGGTCTTTTAAACTATTACCCATTTTTCTACTTAACTTTTTGAGCATGTAAAATTCAGTTTTAAGAATGTTTTAATGTCCTCTGCTAATTCTAGCATATATGTCACTTCTGGGTCAGTTTTAATTGATTTATGTCCTCATTATGGATCATGTTTCCTGCCTCTTTGCAAAACTGTAAATCTTTGATTTGATGCCAGATATTGTGATTTCACCTTGATGGCTGCTGGTTATAATTGTATTTCTATAAATATTCCTGAGCCTTATTCTACAAAGCAGTTAATTTACTTGGAAATATTTTTATCCTTTTGGGTCTTGCTTTTATTATTTGTTAGCTGATTCTGGAGCAGTGTTTAATCTAGGGCTACTTGTTTCCCACTACTGAGGAATGACCCTTCTGTGTACTCTGCCCAGTGCTCATGAATTACGAGTTTTTCCAGTCTGGATGGTAGGGACAGGTACTATTTCCAGCCCTGTGTGAGCAGCAAAAAGTTTAAAAATTTTTTTTCAGATGGCTCTTTCCCAGCCTTGGTTAGTTTCCTCACACATGTACTAATAACTACTCTGCTGAATACGTAAAAGAGGCCCTGTGCAGATTTCCAGAGTTCTCTGTGCAGCTCTCCCTTCTTCCATAGTCTGTTATATAAACTCTAGCTTTATTAGTCCCCAGACTTACAGCTGTATCTCTTTAATCCAAGAGGTCTACTGCCTTTGCCTCAATTCCCCTCTCTATGTCATAGCCCAGAAAATACCTTAAGATAGTAAGTTGGGACAATTGCGGGGCTTAGTATATTTGATTCCCATCTCCCAGTTATCACTGCCCTTCATTGACTAATATTTAGTGTTTTAAAAACAGTTCGCTCATGTATTTAGCCTCTTTTTGTTTTGTGATTGTTTTAAGTGGAAAGGTAATTCCATCCCATTCTTATTATTCCATCTTGCTTGAAAATTGAGGTCCCACATTAACTTTTTAAACATTAGTTTCTCATCTGTAAAATGGAAATAGCAGTGGTAACTAAGGCATTGAATATTTGTGAAGACTAAGTGTGATAACACATGCGAATCTCATAGTAGCTGTTCAATAAATATATATTATCTTCCTTTCTACTTTCTTACTGCTAGCATCCCTCTCCACACCATTCCTACCAGGGGACTGCTCCTTTTAATAGCCCTCAGGGCCCAACGGGCTGTTTGAGCTGTATCTGTAACCAGTGTGCATTGTCAGTTCTTTTGAATTCATTCCAAAATCGTATTTGTTTTTTTCCCCCAAATTGTATTTGTATACAGGAAAAGAACCACACCTGATTGATCTTAAGAAAACAGATTAAAATAAAGTAGCTTAATTCTTCCCTCAATGCTGGGAGTAAGTAAAAACAATACAATTCTATCACACCTTCCAAAGGATAGTGAGTTTTTTGTTAGGTATGTCTCTTCTACAGCTTCAGAATTGAGAGGGAGGGAGGGAAGGTGGAAGGGAGGAGGGAAACATACACACACAGAGAGACACATACATACATGAGAGGGAGAGAGCGAGGAGAGAGAGATAAAGAGAGAGAGAGAGAGAGAGAAAGAGAGAGAGAGAAAAATGAAAATATTAATCATTATAACACAGACAGGCCTTTAAAAGGCTATGTGTTATTTCGAATTTGGTATTTACTGTTCTTAAGGACAACTAGTGTTTACTTTCATAGTTTAGTTAAGTCTATGGATCATTTATATATAGTTCTATTTGCCTTCTCCAGGAAGCAAAATACTTTTGAGTGAGGAAGTCCCACACCCTCTTAGAAAACTGGATAGAAAGATTGAAAGAGGCTCAGATGGAAAAGGAGGGCAGACACCCAAAGATGGTGCAGGCCAAGGAGTGAGTCACAGCTAGCATACAGTGTCCAAATATACTAGAACATAACTTGACCTTTAAAGAAGGAAAAATCTTTCCAAAGATTGAGTCAACTTATACCTTGCATCTTCCCCATGCACATTTTAGAGTACTGCCTTGGTTGTTCCTGCTGAACAGCAGTCCATTCATTGAATTGTTTATTCAATTAGAAAATATTTATTCAGCATCTACTATGTGCAAAGCACAGTGCCAGAGGCAGTGATGAATGAAATATGGTATCTCTCCTATGGAACTTTTATAATAAAACTGCTGCCAAAGGTAAGGAGTGACCCTAACTGGTGTCCTTAACTTTAGCAGAATTTCATACTGCCAATCAATCTACTGTGGGAGTTGGAAGGGAAATGATTTTTAAAAAATTCTTCATTGTTTCAAGTATTACATATGTCTCCTTTCCACCCCCATTGACCTCCCCCCAGCCATTCCCACGCCCCCAGCACATGCCCTCACCCCCCTAGTGTCTGTGTACATTGGTTATGCTTATATGCATGCACACAAATCCTTTGGTTGATCTCTTACCCTGCCACCTCCCTCCTTCCCTCTGAGGTTGTACAGTCTATCCAATGCTTCTCTGTCTCTGGATCTATTTTTGTTCATCAGTTTATGTTGTTCATTATATTCCACAAATGAGTGAGATCATGTGATATTTATCTTTCTCTGACTGGCTTATTTTTTTTTAAAAAAAATTATGATTTATTTCAGTCCTGATCATTAAGCTTTAATTCAGTTCTGCCCATTCACACATCACGTATCCCCAAAACAATAAAGTTAAGCTCTGTTTTCAGTCTTTACATAGGAACTATCTCACATCTTTCTGGACTATTATTAATTCTTGACTTTGTTTCCCATTTTCGATGCTCTTCCTGCCCTATGGAATTGTCAACATCAACTTATGTATCAAGCTTGATTCTTTAAGGACTTTCATCTAGTTTACCCCTCTGAGTCTTTTCCTGGATGCCTCAAGCAGGGCCACCTGGTCAAACTGTAGTGCCCATGACACATTCTGGCTAAGTTTTTCTTGGTTCCTGGGAAATGAAAATAGGGCATTAGTCACTAGGCAATAGGGAGCCTACTCAAAAAGTACCACAGAGATGTATTTGTTCCTTTGACATGTATATATGAAGCAGCTACTATGTGCCAGGAACACTGCTCTGATAAAGCTATAGTCTAGTGGGGAAAGCTACGTTAAGTTTTTAAAAGCACAGGCAGGATGATGATGATAACAACCATTAAAGGAAATAAGGAGTGCTGCGATGGAGAAATATCGGCTTATGGTGGTGGGAGATGGCTAGTTTCAATATGGTATTTAAAAAAGTCCTCTTTAGCCCCAAACCAGTTTTAAGTAGAGAAGCCGTATAGCCTCAGAGGCCAACCCCAAAACACTGCCACCCAGAGGCTGAGCCACAAACTGACTCTTAGGTGAACACAAATTAAGGCAGTCTGGATCACAAATAC
>NW_005370332.1:2394738-2401297 GCF_000412655.1 Myotis brandtii
AGCATAACCAATGGACATAAGACACTGGGGGGTAGGGGAGGCCAGGGGATTGTCAAGGGCGGGGAAAAAAAGGACACATATGTAATACCCTTTGTAATACTTTAAGCAATAAAAAAAAATTAAAAAAAAAAAAAAATAAATAAAAAAGTCCTCTTTAAAGAATTGTCACTTAAACAGATGTGTGGGTTAAGTAGGAGCCAGCTATGCAATGATTCATCTGGAGAAAGAGCTTTCTGGTCAGAGGGAACAACAAGTAAAAAAAAAAAAAGTTGTATGTTATGCAAGGGGAACAGAATGAAGGCCAGAGGGGCCGGAGAATGGTGAGCAAAAGAGTGATGTGAGATAAGATTGCAGATGTGGGCAAGGAGCAGATCGTTGCTTTGGTTTTATACCATAGTGTAATGGAAGCTTTCTAGATTCATGTTGCTGAGATCCACTTCCCTAGCATGAATCCCAGATCAAAAGTTTGGAAACATGTGTTCTAGTATTATTCAACGATGAACTTATTTATTTCCTTTAATAAGTTACTTCTCTATTTTCTCCCCTAAGTTTTCTCATTGGAAAATTAGAGGATTGGATTAGACCTCTTTAAGAACTCTTCAAGCTCCAATAGTCTATGATGTATGACATAACTTTGAAAATTCTGACTAAAAGCTCTGATCTGTGGATTAATTTCAGTTGAGCTGCTTCATACCTTGTTACTTCTGGGGATAGAAATCTTAAGGGATATATTCCTATATAGACTTTACATTCTGATGAATTTTCTCTAAGTTAATTTTTACATATCTTAATTATCTATAAAAGAAGTGATAACACATATTTTTATTCTCATTTACTTTCAAATATGCTTTAAAAAAGACCCTCTTCTTAATAAATTTGAAACTGTGATTCTGTATATATAGATAGATTATTGAAGATGTTTGAATAACAAATTTAAAATAAGTAATAGCTTTATTGATAAATAATTCACATATATATAATTCATCCATTAAACGTATATCATTCAATGGATTTTAGTATATTCAAGAGTTGTGTAAACAGCATCACAACAAAATTTAGAGCACTTTTATCACCCCCTCAAATAAACTTCTGATCCATTTGCATAAATCACAATTTCAAGAGTCTCATTCTCTACTGACTGAGCTGGCTGGGTGCGATATAAGTCACAATTTTTAAAAGCCCACAGAAAACTTTAATTTTTAGTAAGTGTCATGAGCTAACATTCAAGAGGGCGACCTTTTCTCTTGGATCTCTGTGAGAGCTAACTTTGAAGGGGTTGGTTTGCCTCATTCCACTGTGGGCTATGGTATATAAGTTTAGAATACAGGGTAAGGCAAAAGTGGGGTACAGTTGTGAGTATGCAAAACACAGTTTATTCTTGTATTGTTATTAATTTTTGTGTTATTTTTCATATGAACAACTGTAAACCTATATCCCCCCCCCCACCCTGTATCACAATAGTAGCACAATAAAGACTAAATTAGCCCCAACCGGGTGGCTCAGTTGGTTGGAGCATTGTCCTGCGCACCAAAAATTCTTTAGCTATCTAGATATGCTGGCTGCTTAGATGTGTATTTGTGTTGCCCTCATAGATGGCAAACAATCTATCAATCACATGAATGGATGTTACTTGCTGAAGACTTTAGTTTGTATGGAGACATTTAGGGCAATTGATATGTAGGGCAATCTAGCATCAAAAATAACAGGGACCAAATTATTAAGCTTTTCTTGCTGCTTACAGGAATCTTTGTATTATAGCCAGGGCTTATTTGCTATTGACCTCTGACCTTCCCACTATAATAGTGTTGCCAGCTTGGGTCAGGAGAAAATTTAATTCTAAATTTTGGATGGTCAGATCTTCAATTGCTTCTACTGTCAGCATTTTATCCATATAGACTATTGTGTGTTTTTTTCTTGATATCCAGTGTTCTTAAATATTTTTGGAACTTTTCCAAGATTGTTTATGATAAAGGAAATGAAAGAGTACAGTTAGAATATGGTAAAAATTGTAACAATGTTAAGGGTTTGAGCTACAGCCAGTGGTCCGTCAGCTAATTACACTGTGGTCTACCTAAGCACCCAAATCAGATTTTTCCTGCCTCTAGGATCTGTTATTCCTATTGGTAAAACTATGAATACATACATTGAATGGACAGAAAATTTCACACTACTTGGGGTATTTTAGAGGTGTCCAAAATTACAACTATCTGCTTATTTGTGAGTCCAAATTTAGTTATAAAGAATGATCACTGGGAGGTTGCTTGGGTGTTTTTTCTTAAGCACATCCCAATAGCAAGCTTACTCCAGGGCTAAAGAAAAGGGACTTCTCAGAGTGGTACTAACTTGAAGGTGCTTTTTTTTTTTATCTCTATGGTGCTAGCTAACATAACAGACCTTGAATATTGAATAGTGCTCCTATGGGAGATGCCAGTCCCTACCCCAGATCTACTGGGGAGCCAGTAACTGAATTTTTACAAGTGCTGAGGTAGTTCATACACACATTAAAGTCTGAGAAGCACTAGGACAGATGGTCTCTAAGGATATCCATTAGGTTAGGCAGTACTTCTGGAACTTTCATGTAGTACGTTTGGGGTGGAACCAGTAATCCTGCATTTATAACAAGGTCCACAGTGATGCCACTGTTGCTCATCCACAGAGCATGTTTCTGTAGTAATGAGCTGGTCTTTGATTTTCTGTGATTTTGTAATGAAAGTAGATTACAAAAACCTTAAGTACACACATGTTTACCTAAGTTCTCCCCTATTTCATTTATAATGTATCTAACATGAATATGTGCTAGCTAGCATATCTTGAGAGTTATCTGGAAGAATCTGTGTGTCTATTATAGAAATAAATTACTTTGTAAGATACTTTATACTTTTTGAAACAAATGTCAACACATTCTCGCATTTTATCCCTGACTACTTGCCCTTGTTCTTTCTGCATAGTCCTCCAGGGCTGGTCTGGGCCCTGAAGTTGTGGCAATGTGTTTGGTCTTAGACCGAAATATAAACAACTAAAGCTGGAATGTTGAGCTGGTGACCAATAGGCTGGCTCTATTTCCCTGAGACCAGGGATTTCCCAGGGTACTCTGGGAGGAAAGAGTCCTCAAAATGAGGATGGGCCTCTTGAGAAGTAAGTAGGGCTATTAGAAAAATTCATGTATAGTGGGAGTTCAATTTTAAGATAACAAGGGTTTTAACATGTCTCCCCTTTTGCCCTGTCCCAGTGGAGACAAGAGGAGGGAGAGGAACTATGGAAGCACACTGCTAAGTGTCAGGTAACTATTTGAAACAGACTAGAAGAGCTGTCCCAGATGGTTTGGGATGGTCTGGTCAGTTATTACTTACAATTCCTCTCTGCTTTTTCACTTCTTAACTACAGTACTCTAATCAAAATGCAAGTAGTAATTAAGTGTAAAACCTCCTCTGAGGTGTTTAGTTGATGATTAAGTAGAAGCCAGAGGGCAAAGTTGCAGACTAGGCTGAACAGAGGGAAAACATGAACTGAATTATTGACTTTGAATGCCTTGGAAATGTATTTACTTTGCTGCTGGGCTATGTGCTAGTCCCATGGAGAGTTCATAGTATAAACTCTCTACATCTTTATATTATATATATTCTTTAATATTCCCAATTAATAGTGGTAGCCAAGGCACCGTTAGCTCAAAACAACCACTTGATATATGGTAAATAGCCCAACTAAAGGTTTATTTCCTAAGTATTCAGAAGATCTCATCATGATTGGAAGCAAACATATTTTCCCCTTTTATTTTATTTTTCATTTTAAAATCTTTTTTTTGGTAAATTTTATTTTTCAAGTACAGTATACATTGAATATTATTTGTAATAGTTTCATGTGTATAGATAGTGGTTAGACAATCATATACTCTACAAAGTGTTTCCCCCTGATATTTCCAGTACCCACCTGGCACCATACATAGTTATTACAATATTATTGACTATATTCTCTATGTTATACTTTACATCCCCATGACTATTTTGTAACTACCAATCTGTACTTCTCAATCTCTTCATCTTTTTCACCCAGTCCCCAACCTCACTTCCCTTTGGTATCCATCAGTTTATTTTCTATATCTATGAGTCTGTTTCTGTTTTGTTTGACTGTTTATATTGTTGTTTAGATTCCACATATAAGTGAAATCATATAGTATTTGTCTTTCTCTGATAGACTTATTTCACTTAACATAATACCCTCTAGGTCAATCCATGCTGTTGCAAATGGTAAGATTTCATTCTTTTTTATGGCTGAGTAATATGTATATATGTAAACACCACATTTTTATCCACTTGTCTATTAATGGGCACTTGAGTTACTTCCATATAGTGGCTATTGTAAATAATACTGCACTGAACATAGAAGTGCATATATTTTTTTTGAATTAGTGTTTTGGGTTACTTCAGATATATACCCAGAAATGGAATGGCTGGGTCATAAGGCAGTTACATTTTTAATTTTTTGAGGACCCTCCATACTGTTTTCCCTAGCAGCTGTACCAATCTGCATTCTCACCAACAATGTGCAAGGGTTCCCTTTCTTCTACATCCTCGCCAACACTTGTTGTTTGTTGATTTATTGATAATAGCCATTTGGACAGGTGTGAGGTGATATCTCATTGCATTTTTATTTCTCTGTTGATTAGTGATGTTGAGCATTTTTTTCATATGTCTATTGGCCTTCTGTATGTCCTTTTTGGAGAAGTGTCTATTCAGGTCCTCTGCCCATTTTTAAATCAGATTGTTTGATTGTTGGTGTTGAGTTCTTTATAAATTTTGTATATTAACCCCTTGTTAGATGTATCATTGGCTAATATCTTCTCCCATTGAATAGGTTGCCTTTTCGTTTTGTTGATTCTTTCCTTTGCTGTGCAAACACTTTTTAGTTTGATGGAGTTCCATTTGTTTATTTTTTTTTTGTCTCCTTACCTGAGGAGATATATCAGAACAAGTATTGTTAAGAGAAATTTCCAGGATTTTGCTGCCTATGTTTTCTTCTAGGAGTTTCATGGCTTTGAGTCTTACATTTAAGTATTTAATTTAGTTTGAGTTTATTTTTGTATATGGTGTAGGAAGGTAGTCTAGTTTCATTTTTTTGCATGTAGCTGTTAAATTTTCCCAATACCATTTATTGAATAGATTGTCTTTACCCCATTGTATGTTTTTGTGAAGCAAACTTTAAAAAAAATCATTGTTGAAAGTATTACATATGTCTCCTTTTTCCCCCGTTGAAAGCAAACTTTTATTGATACAAAATAACATAGGAATGTAAAGTACAGCATAAGGAATATAGTCAATTATATTGTAATAACTATGTATGGTACCAGGTGGGTGCTAGAAATATTGTGGGAACATTTTGTAAAGAATATGATTGTCTAACTACTATGGAGTACACCTGAAACTAATGCAAAATAATATTGAATGTAAACTGTAATTGAAAAATAAAAATTAAAAAAAAATCTTATAATGTCACTTAAAAAACCCCCCAAAAACAAAACCTAAGACATAAAGACACACACTAGCCTAGGCCCACACATGATCAGGATAATCAATATCACTGTTCTTCACCTCCACATATTGTCCCACTGGAAGGTCTTCAGGGAGCAATAACACACATGGAGGTGTCATGTCCTATGATAACCATGCCTTCTTCTGGAACACCTCCTGAAGGACCTGCTTGAGGCTCTTTGTGAGAGGTGTCACTCTTTTCAGAAGCATGCCTATGGAGGTTTCCTTGCTTTGTTTCTTTTCTTCATCATGGATTTGCTTGTAAGCAGATAATGTACCATGAACATTCTTCTCTATTCACAGAAATCTCTGGTGGGATCCATGTGTTTTCATACTTTTTAAGGAGCTTGTTGAGGTCTGGAAAATCTTCTGCTAATCTCCACTACTCTGAACTTTTTGGGGGGTTCTTCTTTTTCCTTCTCCTACAGTTGCCTTTTCTCTTGCCTCTTTTTCAGCTATGCATTCATGTTCCAGTTGCAACAACTCTTCATTAGGCAACCCGTCAGGAACTGACATTGAATCTCTTCAATGTCATCTTCACCCATTCAGGTTAAAGTTTTTTGCCAACTCAACCACAGCCTTGTTGATTTTTGCAACCTTTGTGCTACAAAATTACAATACAATGGCTATGAAGTCACGAAGCAATAAGAATTTTTCAGCTCCATTATAATCTTACTAGAGGCCCGGTGCACAAAAATTTGTGCACTTGGAGGGGGAATGGGGGTCCCTCAGCCCGTCCTGTGCCCTCTCGCAGTATGGGACCCCTCAGGAGATAATGACCTGCTGGCTTAAGCCTGCTCCCGGGTGGCAGAGGGCAGGCCCAATCCCTAGGTGCAGCCCCTGGTCGGGCTGAGAGCAGGGCCGATTGGGGAGTTGGGGCGCTGCCCCTGTCATGCACAGAGCAGGGCGGATCGGGAGGTTGCGATGCCACCCCTAGTCACGCTCAGGGTACGGCCGATTGGGAGGTTGGGGCACCGCCCCCTGTCACACTCAAGGCAGGGTTGATAGGGAAGTTGCGGCGCCACCCCCTGTCA
>NW_005370332.1:2402249-2428435 GCF_000412655.1 Myotis brandtii
ATGTTGGCTTCCTCCGTCACTGAAGCAAGCAAGCCTCCTGTTCGCTTCAAGCTGCCTGGTTGCCAGCCGCCATCTTGGTTGGCAGTTAATTTGCATATCTCCCTGATTAGCCAATGGGAAGGGTAGCGGACGTACGGCTAATTACCATGTTTCTCTTTTATTAGATAGGATGGGAACACTGTGGTATATGTAATCTGGCATTGACTGAAATGTCATTATGTATCATATGACTGTACTTAGCTTCTTACCTTGCCTGCTGCCCTTCATAAATGAGCAATTCAGCAAATCTTTAGGATGGAAAAGAGCAGAATATGGTTGATTTTTTTTTTTTGGTGGTGGTGGTGGTGGGGTGTCTGGGATGTTCTGATTTCCATGGCAGCCCCAAAGTGCATTTTTTCTTCTAGTCCACTGAGTTTGCCAAAAACTCTGTTAACTTCTGTGCCTCTAAACCGCAGCCATCTGCCATGTTAATATTTCACCCTAAAGCTATATAATAGGCAAATACCCTGAAGGAAAGAACCTCTCATAGAGTTTTGGCTCACGTCTCTGTGTTTCCTTTTACTGACATCTTGGTCTCTCAAGTTCCAGTTGCCTTGTCATCTCTCAGGTTCCTTCAGGTAATTTTTTAGTTTATTTGTAATTAGTTTTCAATTACAGTTGACATATAATATTAAATTAGTTTCATGTGTACCACAGTGATTACATATTTATATAACTTATGAAGTGATCACCAAATCAGTCTAAGCACCCATTTGACACCACACATAACTATTACAATATTATTAATTGTATTCCCTATGCTGTATTTTCCATCCCCATGACCATTTTGTAACTTCCAGTTTGTACTTCTCAATCCCCCTTTCAACCTTTTTACCCATCCCCCAACTGCCTCTTATCTGGCAATCATCAATTTGTTCTCTGTATCTATGAATTTGTTTCTGGTTTTTTTTTTTTAATTTCACATATAAGTGAAATCATATGGCATTTGTCTTTCTCCGTCTGATTTTTTTTACTTATCATAATACCCTCTAGGTCCATAAGATTTTGATTTTTTTTATGTCTGGCCAATCAGGACTGGGTGAGAGACGGGACAGACATGCCCTGGAGCCCTCCCACAGTTGCTCCCCAGCCCTGATCATGCACAGGTGGAGTCCCTTGCAAGGGTATTGGCCCTGGCAGCCCTGGCTTCATCCAGAAAGTCATTTGGCTGTCTACTCTAATTAGCATATTATGCTTTTAATATCACATCTTCGTTATCCATTCATATATTGATGGCCACTTAGGTTGCTTCCATATCTTGGCTATTGTAAAGAATGCTGCAATGAACATGGGGATACATATATACTTTTGGATTAGTTCTTTGGGTTTCTTTGGATATATACTCAGAAGGGGAATCTCTGAGCCATAAGGCAGTTTAATTTTTCATTTTCTGAGAAAATTCCATACTGTTTTCCATAGAGGCTGCACCAATCTGCATTTCTACCAACAATGCATGAGGGTTGCCTTTTCTCCACATCTTCACCAACATTTTGTTTGTGGATTTATTGATGATAGACATTCTGACAGGTGTAGGTGATATCTCATTTTGGTTTTACATAGTTTCTCATGAATGAAATTGAACTTAAGCAATCATGAAATTTGTGTTATGCTCAAGAAGTAGTTTGCTAATTACCAATTGTGCTGTAATAAGTTGTTTTAAAAACAAGCATGATAAAAGAACACTTCATATATGGTATTGTTTTGGGGGTACTTTTGAAACACATTCTGTATGTGCATATGTATTGTGCAAGTTGCTTAATATGTCTGTCTTGTAGCTTCTTCCATGAAAGTGTTAGAGTTGTGCTTTCTTACTGCATGTTATTTCACTGTATGGACATATTTTATTTGGCAACTCTCCTATTGATGAAGATCATGTTCTTTGTAGTTTTAAACCTTATGAACATTATTAAAGTAAAAATACTTTTAAAAAGAACTTAATTTGCATTTTCTGATGATTAGTGATGCTGAGCGTCTTTTCATGTCTGTTGGTCATATACATGTCCTCTTTGGAAAAATGTCTAGTCAGGTCTTCTGCCCATTTTTTAAATCAGATTGTTTGTTTTTTGGCTAAGTTGTATGAGTTTCTTATATATTTTGGATATTAACCCCTTATCAGATATATCATTAATAAATATCTTCTCCTAATCAGTAGATTGTCTTTTAGTTTGGTTTTCTTCACTGTGCAAACCCTTTTTAGTTTGATGTAGTCTTATTTGTTTTTTTTTCTTTTGTTTCCCTTGCCCATGGAGATATATCAGAAAAAAAATATTACTAAGAGCAAGTCAAAGACTTTACTGCCTATGTTTTCTTCTAGGAGTTTCATGTTTTGGATTCTTACATTTAAATCTTTAATATGTTTTGTGTTTATTTCTTCTATATGGTATAAGAAAGTGACCCAGTTTTATTCTTTTGCATGTATCTGTCCAGTTTTTCCAACACCATTTATTGAAGAGGTTGTCTTTATTCCATATCATCATGAGTTTATTTCTAGGCTCTCTATTTTGTTCCATTCATTATGTGTCTGCTTTTATGCCAGTACCATGCTGTTTTGATTACTATAGCCTTCTAGTATAGTTTGATATAAGGTATCATGATACCTCCAACTTTGTTCTTCTTTTTCAAGATTGCTGTGGCTATTCTGGGTCTTTTGTGGTTACGTATACATTTTTTGATTATTTGTTCTAGTTCTGTGAAAAATGCTATTTGTATTTTGATAAGGATTGCATTGAATCTGTAGGTTGCTTTGTGTTGAATGAACATTTTAATGATGTTAATATGACACTTCCATGAGCTTGGTATATGTTTCCATTTATTTGTATCTTCTTCAATTTCTTTCTTCTGTGCTTTATAATTTTTCAAGTACAGGTCTTTTACCTCCTTCATTAACTTTATTCCTAGATTTGTTACTTCTTTTGATGCAATTGCAAGTGGGATTGTTTTCTTATTTCAGACTAGAGGCCCTGTGCACAAAATTCATGCACTCAGGGGTTTGGGGCTCCCTCAGCCTGGATTGCGAGAGGGCACAGGCCAGGCTGAGGGATCCCACTGGTGCATGATCAGGGCCAGGGAGGGACACGGGAAGTTGGACAGTTTGGGGAGGGACCACGGGAGGGCTCCTGGGTGTGTCCAGCCCATCTCACTCTGTCCCAATCAGCTAGACCCCAGCAGCAAGCTAACCTACCAGTTGCAGCTTCTGCCCCCTGGTGGTCAGTGCACATCATAGTGAGTGGTTGAGAGGCCTTAGCATATTATTAGCATATTATGCTTTGATTGGTTGAATGGCTGACTGGACAACTGGACACTTAGTATATTAGGCTTTTATTATATAGGATGATTTTTCAATATGTCTGTTGTAGTTGTCTCCAGTGGAAGCATCAATCTGTAACAAGGTAACCCACCATAGCAGGACAACAGAAATCTGGACTTCATCCATTCTAGGTCATCAGGTAAGAGCTCTTCACCTTTTGCTCTTGCAACTCAGGCCTTAGTAGTATTCAGTAATTTTAAGGGGAGGTTGTTACAAGCATAGGCTTTGTGGTATGTCTGTGTTTGATTTCTGGCTTCTTTGTTACCAGCTTTGTGTCCCTGTAAAGGTTATTTATTTTTTCTAAGACTCCGTTTCCTCATCTATAACATGATAGTGAACATAGAAACTATCTCAAAGATTTGTAAGAATGAAATAAAATAATCCACACATACATCACAGCACTTAGCAAGTAGTATGTGCTGGCTAGATAAATATTAGCTAGTAGTAGTAGTAGTGACTTTAGATTTTATGTTAGCACAACCATAACAAGGGTTATTCAATATAATAATTTCAATGTAATTACTTATATTATTTTCCAACAAATGGGTATAATTAAATAGATAAAAGCTGAGAACAAATAAAGGAGGAATTTAGTAGATTTATATAAATGCGCTTTCATTTGTTCCCCCCCCCTCAATTTTATCACCTATAAATAATCTACCAATTCTCCTCTTGGCTCCAGAGCCTATAGTATTGCTTATATTAACATCCTTACCCTCAAACTAAAGTTTTATGTTGAAGAGTATATAGTTCAATATATTTCACTAATCAGATGTCTCCCCTTCTCCTTCCACAGGTCAAAAATAACTTTTTGATGACACTATGTAACCCTAGATATGAACAGAAACATTTCCTGAAGCCTACCCCCCCCGCCCCCGCCCCCCCCCCCACACACACGAGAAATCATGTACATCTGAGCAGGACAGCAGGCCTGGTAGAACATGCCCATCAGAGGCTTATTTGAAAAGAACCGTGAGATAAAACAGGATTCATTTGTTTTATTTTTTAAACCACTTTACTAATGTAGGATTGACATACAAAAAGCTGTACATATTTAATGTATACAACTTAATGAGTTTGGTTGGAGATAAGCATACACTGGTGAAACTATTGCCACAATCTATGGCATACACATATCCATCATCAGAATGTACTTTCACTGAAAAGAAGTGAGAGGCATCCTTGTTTGGTTAAAAGAACAGTGCACCATGGTTTGAAAAAAGAGAGGGTTTCTGAACTCAATATGTGCACTTATAACTCAGGTCGTCCTCTGACCTACTATCTGGGGTCCTGCCCGAGAGCCTAATAGGCTGCAATGACATTGAGTAAAAGCAAAAAGGTCTGTTTCCATTCCAATCTAGGTAGCTGAGAATGCTCTCTGTCACCAGTGGTGGTGCCAGTGACTCCTGCAGAAATGGAAGACCAGACGAGTGGTTTCAGCAGCAATGGAGCCAGTGCCCTTGTAGATATCAGTGCCCTTCAAAGCGGACAGTGGCAGGCTCGATGTAGATATGTATAGACACTGAACCAGGAAGCAGCACCTCTGTCAGGCATCAGCATCAGTAATCCCTTTCCTGAGCATCAGCAGCATAGCTGGGACTTTTTGGCATTAGTGGCATTACCTTGTCAAGGAGAGTTACAGCAGGTGAGGAGGGAGAGGGGAAGAGAATCATTACTGTCATAGGGTAGCTAAAGAGCACATGAAAAATACCCTCTGTGTGTTCCCAGAAATATTTGGAAGACGTCTGAGGGAGATTGGGGGTTATCATTTCTACAGAATGGATGGAGGCAGAGCCATGCTTTATGACTATTACTGTGATCCTATCATTACCCCTAAGCTAGAGTAGCTTGAGGAATACAAGGGTCAGGAACAATGATGTTGGTTATGGTAATATAGAAAGGACTATAGGTTTCCAAATACATCAACAAAATATAGAGAATTGTCATAAAGGCTCATATTCACCAATCATTCATTTCACGGGTACCAAATGAAGCAGATAAGTATAGTATATGTAACACTAAGAAAATAAAATTTTTAAATGACAACATCAGGAAATTGAAAAACCTGGTGAGAATATTTAATCATGCGTGTAACTCCTTTCCTAATTGTCTTCAGAAGCTGGTTATAAGCCACATAAGAATATCAGTTTCACTTTAAGAACATGGCTCAGTTTGGGACCCAAATGGTGATACTCTTTGTGTAGCCATCTTTCTAATAATTTAGGTTTCTCTAAGGCACAGTAGGCAAATTATAACTTCTGCTTTTTCCAAAACTCATTTTTATTCTCAAAGAATGAATAAATTAAAAACATACATTATGAATTTTGAAGGAATTTCTCAAAAAGGAGATCTAGGGTGGTGATTTGAACAGTACAATTCTCTATTATGTAAGAAAGTCCTTTTATATTTGTTGCTAAAAGCCTAGGCAAATTGATTTGTTGTAGCTCATATTTTCTGAAGATCACACTCATTCAGCAATGTATGTACTAAATATAAATTGAATATTTACTTTATATCAAATAGTTATCAAATAATCATACAAATAGATTTAAAATTGCAAATGTAATAAATCCTAAAAAAAGAGCCTCATAGCACTATGAAACATATCCTTGATGGAGAGGCCAAAGAAGTGCTTCTCAGGGGAAGTCATATTTAAACTAAGAATTCAAATATGAGTATGAGTTAACTAGGTGAGGAGGGTGGCACTGGCTGAGGCAGAGGGAATAGCATGTGCAAAGGTCCTGTGGTGAGGGAGCTGCAGCCATATATTTTTTTCATTACCTGAAGTCATTCTTTCTCATAAAGTAAAATAGGGTAATGGGAAATTTTAGAATTCATATTTTATAAAAACTACAGGAAGAAAAATTTTCTATTTAGGATCCAGAATCAGCTATAATCTTTTTCCCATACCCATTTCTTCCTACCTACTGAATTTTATTAGTTTCTTTTTTGTGGTTTATATTTTCCTGATTATTTATAATTCTTGTGGTCTTGGGTTGATGTCTGTGTACTTGAAGATGTAGTCACCACTTCCAGTCTTTACAGGTTGGCTTTGGCAAGCAAAGCCCTTCCCCAGGCAGCCTGTCCAGTGATTCTGGGTGGGCAGTCTGGTGATGTCTATGAGCAGGCTTGCTGCTGAAGTCCTTGAGCAGCCTGATGTTGGGGTGAATCAAAAACCTGGGATAGTGATACTCAGCCTGGTGCTAGACCCTACTGACACCCTGGGTTCAGAGGCTCCCCACTGGAGCCTGGGTTCATGGGCATAGATTAGAAACCTGAGGCCACAGGATGCATCTAAGGCCAAGGGTCTGGCTGATTCTGGGATATACCAGGAATGACCAGGTGTGACAGCAGCTGGCTGGTTTTGCAGTTCACAGGAGCCAACTGGGAGCTTGGTGCCACATGTGTCAGCCTGTACTGGGGTGCGCCATAAGCCCCCAGAGCCACTGAACCTACCTCTAGGTCTAAGGGAGCAAACAGGCACTGCAGTGAATCAGGGGCCTGGGTTCACAGGAGCTCTCTGCGATCTTGGAGCCAAGAAAGCTGCCTGGAGCTACACTGGCCACTGAAGCACCTGGGACTGCAGGAGCTGGCTGGCACCCATGTGTGTTGGAAACATGAGGTTTCAGGGGCCCTCGGAGAGCCTGAAGCACTAAGAGCTTCCTGGAGCCACTGGAGCTGACAGGTGCAGGTCTGGGTTCCTGGAGTCTGTCCACCAGGAGCCTGGTGCCATGATGGTTGTTTTGGCCCACTGGAGCCTGCAGGGAGCCAACTAGGGCTGTGAGAATTGGTCTGGTATTGTGGCAGCTGGCTCTGGGGTCTATGCTGAAGTTGGGTACTCACTTCACACTCCGTCTCCCATGGCGAAGGTGTCTCTCTTTACACTGGGCTGCTTGGACTTGAGGGAGGAATAATGGGGGCCAGGGTCTGGAGAGTCCATTGGCAGCTTGGTGTCATAAAAGCCAGGTGCCAGGGAGAGAGAGGCCTGTGTTTCCCGAAGCATGCAGGGAGCGAGCTCTGCTGTGGAAGTTGCCTGGAGCCTTGTAGGTGCCTGGGGCTGCTGGAGTAGGCAGGTGCCAGGGTGAGCACAGGAGCCTGCTGGGGGTCTGGTGCCACGGGAGTCACCAGGGGCCACTGGAGCCAGCAGGAGCCTGAGTAAAACTTCCTATGCTGCCATTGTGCTCACTTCACTTCACTCCTCCACTACATTACTTCTAATAGTCAAATATCTAAGATCATGCAGCTAATAAGTGACAGAGTCAGGATTTGAACCCAGATATTTTGTCACTGGTGGAATATAGCCTTTTTGCTAAATGTTCACTTCTCTGTTTTGCAGATTCAAAGACATCCCTTGGAAGGTTTCATAAGCAGACAGAAGAAGATCCAGGTCACTCCAGAAACTGAGAGGCTGGGCTGTCTGTCAGGATGATTTAAATGAGGCATATCCCTCACTTCCTTCTAATCTATCCCCACCCATTCTAGTGAAGCAGCTTTGTTAATGACTTTCTAATTTCAAATTCAACAAGCTTATCTAGTCACTTCGGTATTTACATCATTAATCCCCACCTTGACTTCCATATCACCACACTCTTCCAGTTATTGCTCTTATTTGATGTTATCTGTTGCAACAATTGAAATGGGCATTCCTGAGGGCTTATTCTTTGTTTCCTTCCTCTTCTGTCTTTATACTTTGACTATTAACCAATGTTACTAATTTGAGTGAGCCTAGTATTCTGTCTCTATTCTAGTCCTCTCTCTTTTTGTTAAAATATATTTTATTGATTTTTTACAGAGAGGAAGAGAGAGAGATAGAGAGTTAGAAACATCGATGAGAGAGAAACATCGATCAGCTGCCTCCTGCACACCCCCTACTGGGGATGTGCCCGCAACCCAGGTACATGCCCTTGACCGGAATCGAACCTGGGACCTTTCAGTCCACAGACCGACGCTCTATCCACTGAGCCAAACCGGTTTTGGCCTAGTCCTCTCTCTTAAGCTCTAGCTCCATGTCTTTCATTATCTACTAAGCATTTCCATCTAGATATGCCACAAACACCACAAATACAAACTAGTAAAAATAAGACAAAACAAACTTCTTGTCTTCTTTCTTTCCCTTCTTTATCTAAAAGGAGTCTTTCCTCCTATTGACTTCCTTTTAGATCCATAATCATCCTTAAATTTTTCGCCTTCTTTCAACCCCTCCCCATATAGCCAAAATGCCTCTGGCATTTAAAGTATTTGTACTTTCCATTAGAATGTAAGTTTGAGAGAAGCACAGTATATCTTTTTGTCTGTTTCTAGAGATTGACAGATTAATGCCCAATATGATTGCCTGAATAAATGAATGCATTAATCCATATAATCTGTTCATCCATATCTTTAGATAGATGAAAAAAATCACTGGCCGCCTGGCCAGCATGGCTCAGTGGTTGAGCATCGACTTGTGTACAGGAGGTCACGGTTCGATTCCCGGTCAGGACACATGCCCGGCTTGCAGGCTTGATCCCTAGTGTGGGGCATGCAGGAGGCAGCCAATCAATGATTCTCTCTCATCATTGATGTTTCTGTCTCTCTCTCCTCCATTCTTCTCTGAAATCAATAAAAATATATATTTTTTAAATAAAAAATCACTGGCTGAATAGCTGAAGAAGCGTGTCTGCTCTCTCTTCTATTCCCAAAGTCACCACATTAGTTCTGCCTCATATTACCTTTTGCCTGGATCATTGGGCCAGCCTCCTAATTCACCTCTCCACCTCCCACTCTCACATGAGTGAGGTGAATATTCTTAATGCACACCTCTGATTATTTTCTCTCTTCTGTTTAAAAATCTTCAGTGTATCTGTATCTCCATCTAAGTAAACTAAAACTCCTTAGCATGTGTTCCAGGACATTAATAATTTGTCTATTTTACATCATCTATTAGTTCTGCCTCTAAGCTCCTGATTCTCAAATCTGACTTCATATAAGAACTGTTTGCGGAGCTTATAAAAGTACTGATGCTTAGGGCTCACCACAAGTCAATTAAAACTAGAATTTCTGTATTGGCACTGGCATCTGTATTTGGAATAGCTCCCAAAGTGATTGCAATGTGCAGCTGGAATCAGGAATTTCTCTAAGCCAATGCACTACTTTTGGTTTACTAAATTTGATCCACATAACTTGCTTCTCAGCCCTTGCTCATGCTTTTTCGTTGAAAGGTTACCCCTGTCTTCACACTACACTTTTTAAAAGATATAATTAACACAATAAAATGAAGAAATTTTAAGTGCTCAGTTTCATGCATTTTGAAAATTCTAGACATTCATATAACTATCACCCCCAAATAAGAATATTTTTTCACCCTAGAAAGTTCTGTTGTGCTCCTTTCCAATTAGTTTTCCTCCCTCCCAGAAACCACTTTTGGATTTCTAACAATATAGATTAGTTTGGCCTGTTTTTGGACTTCATATAATTGCAACCATATGTTATGCACTATATTTTGTCTGGTTTCTTTCTCTCAGAAAAGTGTCTATTAGATTTATGTATGTTATTGTATCTATAGTAATTGGTTCTTTTATTGCTGAGTATTATTCCATTGTATGAATACAATGCAACTTGTGTATTCATTCCTTGATTGAAAGAAATTGGTCTGTTTTGATATATTCACTATTTGAAGCCCTACTAATCCTTCAAGGCCCCATTCAAAGTCTAACTCAGTCATGAAGCCTTTGCTCATTCTCTGTAATAAGTGATCTCTATTTTCACTGAATTCTCATAGCATTTGTACTGTCTGGAACAGTGTAGACTATATGAGTTGGACAAAACTGAATTAAAATATGTCTATCACAAATTAATTCATTTTCGGTAACAGTATATTTGTGTGGTTTTTTTTTGTATTGCTGTAGTAACAAATTGCCACTAATTTAGTGGCTTAAAGCAACACAAATTTGTTGTTTTACAGTTCTGGAAGACAAAAGTATGACAGGAGTTTCATTAGGCTAAGATCATGGTGTTGGTGGGGCTTTGTTCCTTTCTGTAGGCTCTGGGGAAGGATTCATTCCCTTGCTTTTCCAGCTTCTAGAGGCTGTCCACCTTCCTTGGCTTGTGGCCCCCTCCTTCCATATGCAAAACTAGCAATGTCAAGTTGAGTTCTTCTCAAAACATATCACTTTGACTTTTTTATTCTGCCCTTCTCTTCAGTTTTAAGGACCTTCTTGATTACATTGGACCCACTCAGATAATCCATGTTAATCTCCCTATTTTAAGGTAAATTGATTATCAGCCTTAATTCTACCTGCAATCCTTAATACCTCTTTGCCATGTAACATAATATATTTACAGGTGCTAAAGATTAGGCACCCAGTTAACCTCTGTGCTCCAGTTTTGTCATCTAGAAAATGAAACTAATGCTATCTACTTCGTAAGATGGTAGTGAAGATTAAAGTAAATGAGTTCAAACATCTAAAGTGCCTAACACAGTTCCTAGAAAGACTGGACAGTATAATTCATTCAATAAACATGGAATTTCTACTTGGTGCTAGGCACTATTGTTGGTGTGAGTGACACAGAAATAAATACAATGGATCAAGTATCTGCTTCATGGTTTTACATTGTAGTTGGAGGAAACAGGTAATAAACAATTAAATAAGCAAATAAATAGAATTTCATAAGGTTATAAGCATTGTGGAGAAACCCCTAGTGAGTGATTTTTTTTTCTATCAGGTGGCCATAAAGAGCCTCTCTGTTAAGGTGATATTTGAGAAAAGTCCTGAAGGAAGTGAGGGAGTGAGCCACAGAGATACCTGTGGGATTAACATTACAGGAGAAGAAACAGCAAGAACAAAGACCCAGGAGAGCAGTATTCTATCCCAGTGGGCTGGATTGAAGTAAGAAAGGGGGAAAAGGTAGAAGCTGAGGTCTAAGAGATTGTGGAAATTTAGGATTGTTCTGTTGTCTGCTGATTTACAACTCTTTGTAAGTGGCTGGAGGGCATGGACTATGTATTATTCATTGTTGCATGCCTCTCAGTTTAGCACAATGTCCAACATATAGTAATTGCTCAAGGCAACTTTCTTATATCAACTGATCTTTGTTATATTTGCTATTTTTTATAATCTCTCTATATAAAACCCTAGTATGCAAATAGACCAAATAGCCGAACAACCAAACAACTGAACAACCGGTCACTATGACGCACGTGGACCATCAGGGGGCACACGCGGAACATGGTGGGCGTTGGCAGTAGGTGGCAGAGCAAGGAACATGGCAGGCATTGGCCACAGCAGGATGGTGGAGCAGGTGAGCAGGGGCACCAGACAAAGCTAGGGCACTGGTCACCGTCATCGGGGTGAGCCTCTGGTGGTTACTGAAAATTCTTTGCTCCCACGTGCCACGGTCCCACCTGGTGTTTGCACCCACTGGCGACGGCCCCACTCGCACCCACAGCTGGTGCCTGGCGCCAGTCCTGATCACTCGGTGCCATCAGTGGGAGCGAGTGGGAGCTGCAGGCCCTGATCGCCCCTGAGGGCTTCTCCACCTCCCCCTGCTCCTGAGGGGTATTGGGACAGCAGCCACTGCAGTTTGCACTGGTTGCTGGCCCTGGCCCCAATCATTCCGCGCCATCAGCGAGTGGGAGCAGTGGTGGAGGGAGCAAGGCTGCTGGCAGACAGGGTACTGGGGGCCGCAGCGGGAGGGGCTCACTACTGCCTCATGGCCCACAGTTCCTTTCAAGGTGCACAAACTTGTGCACTGGGGCTCTAGTATTTAAATAAGCCTCTATCCATTTATTAACCTAAATTATCTTTAGTCATTAATTATAGAATGAATATGTTTTCCCACCCTACGCTACACCCCCTGCCCTCCATTTTGGTGAATGCCTTTGCACAGGGAAACTACCTTGTCTGTCTATTTCTAAATGGCTGGGGATTGATTGTCTGAGACTGATTAACTGAATACACTTAAACTTGCAAGAGAGTAGCATTGGGCAATCTTGGCTTCTTTACATGTTTACTCAAAGGGGCCCTAGTGAGTGGAAAATATTAATCAGCTTTTTAATATATATTTTTATTGATTTCAGACAGGAAGGGAGAGGGAGATAGAAACATCAATGATGAGAGAGAATCATTGATTGGCTGCCTCCTGCACTCCCCACACTGGGGATTGAGCCAGCAACCTGGGCATGTGACTGGATCAGGAATTGAACCATGACTCCCTGGTTCATAGGTCACTGTAAGAAACTCCAAACCTTTAAAAAAATTTATTTATAGATAATATTCTGTAACTTAGAAAATAACCTTCATGAGGACAAGGATTGTTTGTTATGTCTTATTAACTGTGCTGGATGTTCAATGCCTAGAAAGAACAATGCTTTACATATAATCACTGAATAAATACTTGTTGGATAAATGAAGAAATTCATTCCCTGGGCTTTGAATACATTTAGAAATGTATCTGTAACATTAGTTCAGTCGGAAACCATCAAGGACACACTATGTATTGGCTCAAACCACTTTGGCATTTGGAGGCAACAGAGTTGACTCAGAGCTGGGGTAAGACCTCTTTTTGAGGATGCTGCCCTAAAATTTATCACACTGATCTAAGAATGAGACTATGTGACCCTAGAGGGCAGGCAGGTGTTACCTTTTTAATTTAATAAACACTTGTTGCACACTTTCCACGTGCTATGTGTTATCTAACAGAAAAAGTCAGTCCACCCAGTGCTGGCAAAACTGAACACTAAACACCAAGAATTGCAGTGGAGAAAGATTGGCTATTTTATTATGAACAGTATCACCTGGAAGCCCGAACTTCCTGATGGCATGTAGGTTACAGATCATATAAGGCAAAATCATAAGACGCTGTGGGTTAGGGATTTAGGGTCGTGCTGGGAGCTGATTGGTCAGAGGACAACTCTGAGGTCTGCTCTGGCGCCCTTCTGTCTGGTCCCCTGGGAAAGCAGCCAGGGGGTCATTCTGCCTTAAGGAATCAGGAGCTGAAACATCACTTAAGTCAAGATATTATCTTTAGCTACTTTAACAGAAACCCATACCTTGTGGAGCTTAGTTAGGGCAGGGCCAGTTTATGGCTGCCTCAGGGACTTAATGACTAGTCCTGGGAAGGCCTAAGACTTATAGGGCATGCTGTGAAGAAACTGAAGAGAGTACTGGGTCTACATATTAAATAAAAGTTATACATTAAATCAGGATGTTGATTTCCTATACACTGTGCTTGAAGCTTGGGATCTGATAAAAATCTAGATTCTCATTCCTGAGGAACTTCTAATTTAGTGGGAGAGACAGACAAATAGATATTTACATTAAGCTATAATAACAACTGATAAAAAAAGAAATTTTAGCAAAGTATGAAGACATATCACACAGTCACCTAACTTAAACTTGAGGTATTAGGGAAAGCTTCCTGGAAGAGGTGATATATAAGCTTACACCTAAAGATAGAAATTAGGTCAGAGGCGGGAAGAAGAGAGGGGGAAAGATCAACCAAAGGACTTGTATGCATGCATATAAGCATAAGTGATGGATGTGGAAAACAGGGGGTGAGGGTGAGGGCAGGATTGGGGGGATGAGGGGACATTGGTGGGATAAGGACACATTTGTATTATCTTATTCAATAAAGGGAAAAATAAAAATATTTAAAAAAGAATCATGGGAATAGCAGTCAATTGGTATTGAGAAGTCAGTCCCACTTCTGACTAATTGAAGGATCTAAAAACAAATAATTTTCTTTCTCTGTGGCTAGGTTTTCTCATCTGTAAAATAAGAAGGTTGAACTAGTGATTTTAAAGGCCTCTTAGGGCTCTAACATTATTGGCTTCAAGAAGAGTAATTCTTAGCATCAATGGTACTTCATCAGTTTTCCTACAGCCTGGACTGTTCTTACTCTCTAGTATAAACAAATAAAAAGGGAAAAGGACATTTATAACCTCTCCTTTCCTTTCCCTAAATAATCAGTTCAACATTTTGATAAATCAGCATTTATTAAGAAATTTAAAAATTGGACAGATATTTAAATGTTGATGCTACACAAAAAGATATTAGGAAAGGGTCAATTTTATCATGTGTGTGTTTTTTTAAACCTGACTACTTTTAAAAATATATATATATAAATTTTATTGATTTTTTACAGAGAGGAAGGAAGAGAGATAGAGAGTTAGAAACATCGATGAGAGAGAAACATCGATCAGCTGCCTCCTGCACACCCCCTACTGGGGATGTGCCCGCAACCAAGGTACATGCCCTTGACCGGAATCGAACCTGGGACCCTTCGGTCTGCAGGCCGACGCTCTATCCACTGAGCCAAACCGGTTAGGGCCTGACTACTTTTTTTATAGGAGTATTGATTGGGGTTGTTTGACAAACATGGGAATGGTTTTATCCTGTAGGATAAGACACCACAAATTATTTCTTGAAAATGGGTTGTACCTGTGCTTTTATGTTTGTTTTTCTGTAAACTGGATTTATATAATAATCCTGATTCAAAAGTACACAGAGAAATGAGCACTGACTTGAAACAGCTGAAAGATTGTCACATAAATAAGGTTTGTGCTAACTTTTGTAGCTCCAGAGGATAAAACTAAGACCAGAAGTGGAAATGCAAGAAGATGAGCACAGTGGACATTACCTTAGAGACTATGGTTGCCTTTAAGTATAGTTTAAATAATTAACCAATGCATTATACATAAGTGCTTTCTGCAAATTTTATGTCACCATCTCCAGATCAAAAGGTGTAGACTGGCCATCATTAAAAAGACAAGAAATAAAAATGCTGTCAAGGGTATGAAGAAAAGAGAACCCTTGTTGGTGGGAATATAAATTGGTATAGCCACCATATAAAACAGTGTGGAAGATCCTCAAAGAATGGAAATAGAACTGCCATATAATCCAGCAATTCTACTTCTGGGAATATACCAAAAGAAACAAAAACACTAACTCAACAAGATATCTACACCCTCATGTTATTAGCAGCATTATTAAAAAACAAAACAAAAACCAAGACATGGAAACAACCTAAGTGTCCATCAATGTATGAATGGATAAAGAAGTTGTGGTATATATTTACAATGGAATATTGTTCAGCCATAAAAACAAATAAACAAGGAAACCTCTCATTTGTGACAACATGAGTGGACCTTGAAGGCATTATGCTGAGTGAAATAAGTCAGAGAAAGACAAATACTCTATGATCTCACTTATATGTGAAATCTAAAAAAAAAAAAAAAGAAAAACAACTCATAGAAGGAAGATCAGACTTATGGTTAAAAAAAAGGTGTAGGCTGAGAGTGTGACTCATCAGTTTCATAACTAAGAAGTACCTAATCTGATCCCAATTAGTCATCTCTGAACTAGAATTTCATTCTGGTTTTTTAGCCGTACATGACAAGTTACAAAGTCACATAGAGAATATATTTACATGAACATTTTGATGATTATGCAAAATAAGTGATGTCAGTGATAGTAAATATTTTTTTTCTCCAGGCAGTTTTCAAATATAGGAAGTCTTCCATTTATTTAAATGTACTAAAGTTCAAAGGAAGATCTTGATGTAGAGAAATACTTTTTTTTCTGAGCTTCTTTAAAGGAAAACTGTAAATTCTTTGTAGATTATTTTTAAAAAGTCTTTTAACAAAAGAGAAACTAACAAAACTCTCATTTGCTGAATGCCAAATCTGTAAAAGATACAGTAACAGGAGCGGCTCATTATATCCTCTTAATAATCCTCCAATATTAATATGTTCTTATTTTATGGGTGAAGAAACTCAGTTACAGCAAACACTAATTAGCCTAAGATTACACAGCTGGTAGCTGGTATATAAATCCAGTGTTTCTGACTTCATTTGCCTTGGTCTTGTCATTATTCACTTGAGTTTTCCAGAGATGACATTCAATTGTTTCATAAAGTATTTTCCAAGATTATTTTCCATTTTAGCACTAAGGTGCTTAGATTTTTTTCACTTTCCAGGTGCTCTGTCCTTTGAATAAATATCAATCTTCAGCCAGGACCAATAGTAGTAAGCTCAAGATTATACTTTAGGGAGCTTCTGCTACTCAGGGAACCTATAGAAACCAATAAGGAAATCTGGGTTCTGATTCTTGACAATTGATACTTATAAAGCTACTGCTGAATTCAGGTGATACCAAGAAGGTAATGCAACTTAGTACTTTGGAAAAGAAGTACAAGTTAATTATGTATGCAGAAAGATGTTCAGCACAATGTTGTTTATGATGGCAAAATTAAAAAACAACAACTTGCATTATGATACATGAATATGGGAACAAATTCAATCATTAATATTGATAAAATAGAGGGTGGTGAATACATGATACATTATACAGATGATGTATTGTAGAATTGGACACATGAAACCTATATAATTTCATTAACCAAGGTCATCTCAATAAATTTAATAATAAATAAATAAAAATTAAAAATTGATAAAATAGACCCATATTTAGATATTCATAACATGTTAGATTTCATATAATAAAAATCCTAACATATTACCAAATAAAATGCAGTGCTGTATTTAAAAAGATAATATAGCCCAAATAGGTTATATTTATTTCAGAAATTTAAGGGTGGTTTAACTTTTCAAATCAATGAATGTAATTCACATTAACAGAATCAAGGAACTATTCATATTTTATCTTGTTAGATACATAAAATAACATTTAATAACATCAATTCAAGATTTAAAAAATAAAACTTGCAGTAAACCAGAAAGAGAGGAGAATTTGTTTATTCTGATAAAGAGTATATATCAAAAGCCTACAGGAAACATGTTTAACCATGAAATGTAGAAAGCCCCTCCCCCCAGTATACACCAAGATTGGGAATAAGACAAAAATGCCCATTTATCATTGTACCAGGGGCCCTGGCCAATGCAACAAGGCAGGGAAAAAATGGTGTAAGAATTGGAAAGGAAGAAATAAAACTGTCATTATTCACAAGTGAATTGTGTATGTGGATAATCCAAAAGAATCTGTAAACAAGCTACTGCAATTAATAAGTAAATTATTAAGATAATTGACTACAAGATCAAATATACAATCGTATTTATGCCAGAAGCAATAATAGAAAATGAAAAATTTTAAGGTAACATTTAAAATACCATAAAAATATTAAATACCTCAATAAAATAAAATATATGCTAGATAAAATACACAGTAAACTACAAAAAGTCACCAAAAGATATCAAAAAGACTTAAATAAATGGAGGTATATACCAGACACATAGTTTGAAAGTCTCAATATTCCAAATTGATCTATAAATTCCATAATAGTCTCAATTAAAACTGCAGCAGGTGTCTTTGTGGGAATTGACATGCTTGTTCTAAAGTTTTTATGGAAAATGCCAATCATAGTCAATACAAGAAGAATAAAGAAGGAGACATACACTGTTTTATAACAAGACTTATTATAAAGTTACAATAACTAAGATAGCATGATATTGGCACAAAATAAGGTAAATAGAACAATGGGGCAGAATAGAGGGTTCAGAAATGGATTCATATGTATATGGTTACTTGATTATGAGAAAAGGGGCACTGTAGTGCAGCAGGGAAAGGGGAGTTTTTCAACAAATGATGCTGGATTCATAGCCTATTGGGTTACAAATAGAAACAAAGGAAATCTCACTTCCATATTACACCCTATACACATCAATTCCAGATGGACCACAGATCAAAACACGAAAGATAAAACAGTTACTAGGAAAAAACGTAAGAGGAAATTTTACTGGCTTTGGGCAAAGATTTCTTAAACAGAACACAAAAGACAATAAAAGACGGTGCTAGAAAAATTAAACATTAAATTAAGAACCTGTGTTAATCAAAAGCATCATCAAGAAAATTTGAAAACAAGTTGCAGATTAGGAGGTGTTTGCAATATATATAATCAACCAAGTTGGTGTAACCAGAATACTATCTAAAGAATTCCTATACAGTCAATAAAAACACACAACCCAATAGACAAAAGTGTAGAATACTTCACCAGATACTTCACAAAAGTGGATGTCTACTTTTATTAAGGTACCAAATCTAAAATCCCTTAAGGGCCATAAGAGTAATGTGAAAAATGTTCTGTTCCTGTCTCAACCTCCCTAAATCACCCTCAAGTTTCACTGTCAACATTAACTCAACCTAGTACCTCAGTGCTTCAAGGACGAGAAGTGTAGTACCAGCACAGAGGGGATCTATGGAAACTTACTCAACATCGTCATTCATAGGAGAAATGCAAATTGAAAACAGGATGAGACATAAATATGCATCCACTTGAATGGATAAAATGAAAAAGATGGATAATAGCAAGTTTTGGTGAGACTATAAAGCAACTGGGATGCCCATGAACTGCTAGTAGGAGCATAAACTTAAAGTACTTTGGGAAGCAGTTTGACATTCTATACTGAAACTAACATAGTCTATGACCCAGGAATTCCACTTTTAATTATATGCCAGAGAAATGTGATATAAAGCTAGAGACAAAAACAAGTACATACTCTATACTTTCTTTCATAAAAAATTCAGAAACATAAAAGTTGTAAACAGTGAAAGAAGTCAACATAATGTTTTACTTTGAGCTTGGGAAGTATGGCTGGAGGGAAACACAAAACACTGGGAAGCCAGTAATATTTTATTTCTTGACCTGGGTGATGATTACATGGGACATGTTCATTTTGTGAAAAATATAACTATATGCTTACAATTTGTGCATTTCTCTGCAAGTATATAGTACTTAAAATACACATATTAGATCAGGAAAACACTTGTTAAAAGAATATATCAAATGATCCTTTGTTAGTTTAAAATACACATCTCCATAGGGAAAGTTTTAAATTATTTATACACCAAAATGTTACATTTTGGTGGGTGGAAATAGTAATGATTTTGATTTTCTGCTTTGTACTTTTATTTTTGGGGGGTGGAAGTAATGTAGAAAGACATGAACATCATCAAGGTTTAGTCCAAACCTTTAGTAAACCAAAGAGATCTATACTATGCCTTTAAGTTGAACAGATTTGAATCAGGCAGGCAAGAGAAGCAAATGCTAGAGAAATATCTCCATTGATCAGCAGCTTCCGGGTTTCAAGGTCTGTGCAGGAGCCCATTGTCAAAGGCTCAATATAGATCCCCTCTGTGCTGGTACTACACTTCTCGTTCTTGAAGCACTGAGGTACTAGGTTGAGTTAATGTTGACAGGGCTGGCTCCTAATGAGGAGCCACTTGAGGGTGATTTAGGGAGGCTGAGACAGGAACAGAACATTTTTCATATTACTCTCATGGCCCTTAGGGATTTTAGATTTGGTACCTTAATAAAAAAGAATGAAAAGGAGGGGCTGAAAAATATAGAGGATACTTGTAAGAGACCTTTTGAGTGCTAAATTTCTATGTACCTTTGCAACCAATTTCTTTATTTTCCTTTCAAATGCATAGCTACCTACTTTGTAGTTGAACCTTAGATATTAAATTTGTGATTTAAGGAATAGATATATGAGTTCAGTTGGTGAAATTTTCTTAGCAATCTGGAAAAGGTCAAAGTTTTGGCCTCATGATTTGCATGCTTTGTCACAAGCCAACTCAATCACACATGAAGTAAACAGGTCTAACATGATTTGACTGGCCAAAAGCCAGCCAGTTGCTGTGGCACTGTCTCTTAGCTCACAAGTTTTGAATAGTGGTTGGGGCTCTCTAGTTCCAGGTGCATATGAAGTACAGGTTCTTTGGGCAGCTTCAGTGGGTTCTACCATTGTCCTAGCCTATTTTTCTTTTATAACCACAAATAAATTAAAAATTGAGAAATTCATTTTCCTGTTAGAAATAAGAAAGTTAGATTCCATTCAGACAGAATAATTATTCAGGCAAGTTTTTATGGTTTATCTCATAACAACAGATATAGTACCACATTTTTTTTGTGTGTATTTTCAAAATCAAAACATCAAGGTGGGGAAAAAAGAATACTAGTCAAACAGGTTTCCAAGAGTTTTTTTGTTTTGTTTTGTTTTGTTTTTTTTACTTAGAGGGAGCTATCTTTTGGGGGTACTTTATTTACATTCTATTATTGAACCATCACAACAATCCAATGAAACAAATACTATATCATTATCTCCATTTTATAAATGAGGAAACTGAAACAAAGAATTCCTAAGAAACTTATCCAAATTAGTTAGCAGAGCAGGGATTCACATGAAAATCCATATTATTGTAGAGACTAAATTCTTAACCATTCCAATATATTTCCCATATATAGGTGCTATTCAATAATAGGGCAAATATACTTTTCTTGATACTTCTTTACAGCAATTCATGAAGGGAGACATTAATATCATATCTATTTATAGATATACCTATTATTTTAACCACCGCTGCCCAACCCGGTGCCTTTCCTTACTCTCTTCTTTACCCTATCCACCAGCTTTAAATGGAAACTGGAAGCAGTACCTCACTAAAGAGTTAATGACACTTTCTTGAGAGAAGTAGTTCTCAACTGGCAGATATTTTATCCACTACCTTCCCCCCACCTGGAGGCACATTTGCCAGTGTCCGGAGACATTTTTGTTACAACTTGGGGTGGGAGTGCATCTACTAGGTAAAAGCCAGGGATGCTGCTGAACATCCTATGATGCAAAGGACTTCCTCCCCCCGCCCCAAAGAGAATCACCTGGCTCAAAATGTCAGTAGTGTTGACGTTAAGAAACTTGGGGATAATCATAAATTGCCTTACAAGGCTTGTTGTATGAGCTTATCTGGGACAATACCAGTTCTGTAACTAGGCTGCTACCTTATAAATTCTCACCAGCTTTAATGTACTCATGTTGGCTCCTGTGAACAAAAAGAATTGTCTCAAAGATTGTTTCCCAAATGTTTATAGGATTCTCATGCAAGGGGATAATAATTTATTCCAAGTAACGGGAAACAAACAACTGAAAAGCAAGCCACTCCTCTTAAGGGAAGAAAGAAAGGGAGATGCTCTGAAAGAAGTTGGTTCATACATTAGATTATTTCTGACCTCACGTTTAGTAACATATACCTTGACAAAGATAGTCAAATACTGCCCCCAGATATTTGTGTGGAACTCTTAGATGTCAGCCAGAGATACAATGAGGGTATTATGAGGATTAATATTCTCCCCAAATATTATAAAATAAGAAAATGCACACATCTACAGGTAGACTAATAGATAACATTAAAATTGGAGCCACTGGGTGTAAGTCACTCTGTCTTAAGCATCTTTAATGTCCTATACTTTATATAGGTGTGTTGTTTTAAGTGGCTGCGTTTAGACTTCTAATGTGCTGTGCAATCAGTTACTGATACATCTTCAGAATATTCCTGGTGTAATATTAGTGCATGGTAGAAGGTTTGGGCTAGAAATAGACTCAAACATAGTATGAGGTATTAGGGAGCTGATGAAGATTATTGATTATAGGAGGTGGTATCTCTTGTGTTGACTTAACTTTTCAGAATTCAATGGAGTGAAGTGGAAAGGGCTCTTTTTTAAAAAATATATTTTTTCAGTTTTTATTTTTCAATTACAGTTGACATATAATATTATATTAGTTTCAGTTGTACACTCCAGTGATTAGACATTGTATAACTTACTATGTGATCATCCTAGTAAATCTCATACACATCTGACACCATACATAGTTATTAGAATACTAGAGGCCCAGTGCATGAAATTCGTTCATGGGTGTGGTCCCTAGGCCTGGCTGGTGATCGAAGCATGAGCGTCTGGCATGGAAGGGCAGGTCCCAGCTGACCTCTGGGCCCTGGGTAGCACCTGGTCCCCCAGGTCCCCATGCACTCCCCTCCACCTGGCTCTGGGACCCTGGGTTAGGAGGCCTGGTGTGGGGCTGGGACTCCTCACTGCTCAGGGGGACCTATGCAGCTGAGACCTCCCTCCTGATTTTAAACCCCCACAAGTGGGCATGGGACTAGTCAATTCCTCTTCTCCTCCCCTCTTACCAGTCTTGATGTGGCTTCTTTTTAAAATACCTAGTTGTAGGACTTCCGTTCAACTAGATTTCAGGTGGTTATGAATGATGGTTGTTCAGTAGTTTACTTGTAATTTTGATGTGGTAGTGGGAGGATTTGAGTACCACATTTACTTACACTGTCATCTTGACTGGAAGTCTTGGAAAGATAGACCTGGATCTCAGTTGTGGCTCTGCTATTTTCTTGTGGATTGAGTAGAGTTACGTAGTTTCTATGCCTCAGTTTCCCCACAAGTAAAACAGCATACTGTGAATTTTACCTAAGAAACTTGTGAAGATTAAATGAGATTATACATGTAAAATGAGAAGCACACACTACCTGGCACATGTTACCACTCAAGATGTATTAGTCTTCTCCCATATAACTTTCACAAAATTAATTAATGAAGTTAATGAAACTTAATACACAAAACAGTATGGAATTACATTTTATATTTATTTGGTGACCTTTTTGACCATCTGAAATCACACTAGCAGCTAGTGATTTTTTATTACATTCTAGTGATATTCAGGGTGTAAGTGAAATTTACAGAGAAATGTAAGAGATTGATCAGATAACAAAATCACTAATTTGACTTCATCTATAATAATAAACGTGTAATATGCTAATTAGACTGGACTTCCTTCTGTACGATCTTCCGGATGAAGCCGGGGCTGTGAGGGCCAAGGCAGCCGCTGTGGCTGCGAGGGCTGAGCCTCTTGCATGAATTTCATGCATCAGGCCTCTAGTCTTATATAATAAAGAGGTAATATGCAAGTTAACATTCACGCCCTCACAAGATGGCTGCCTATGACCAGGCCAGTAGGAGGGTTAGTGAGGGATGACCAAACAACTGAACAAGCAGGCTACGTGGGGTGACCAGGCCCATGGGGGGCTGTGAGGGGTGACCAGACCAGCAGAGGGGGCAGTTGGAGGTGACCAGGACAGCAGGGGGGGCAGTTGGGGGTAACCAGGCTAGCAGGAGGGCAGTAAGGGGTGACCAGGCCAGCGGTGGGGGCACTAAGGGGTGACCAGGCTGGAAGGGGGGACAGTTAGGGGTGATCAGGCCAGCATGCAGAGGCAGTGAGGAGCAATCAGGCTGGCAGGGCGGGGGGCGGGGGCAGTTAGGGCCAACCAGGCAGGCAGGCAGGTGAGAGATTAGGAGCCAGCGGTCCAGGATTGTGAGAGGGATCGGGCCTAAACTGGCAGTCGGACATCCCCTGAGGGGTCCCGGATTGGAGAGGGTGCAGGCTGGGCTAAGGGGACCCTCCCCATGCACAAATTTCATGCACTGGGCTTCTAGTTATTATATAAAAAAGTAATTTTCCATAAAGATCTATAGAGCATCTTTCTGAATATAACTAGTAAATTATAGTAAATGTAGGATGCAAATAAATAGAAAATATTCTTTTTTTTAAAATCTGGGACTGGGTCAGGGTTTTTAAACCATACTGTGAAAATATTGGCCCATAGCTATTATGTACCAGGGATTGTCAATGTTCTCTGATATACTTCTGGGAGTAATGTGAGTTGGTACAGTTTTGGATGGTAACTTAGAAATATGTCTTAAGTGTGAAAACAATTATTCTTTTTTATTTCTAATCACAATTCTATGAACGTATTTTGAGGAAATAATACTTAACAATTTATAGACAAGGATGCTTATCTAAATAACTTTTATAAAAATAAAAACTTAAAATATTATAAATCACCAAAATAGGTTAGGTAATTTATCATATCCATGTAATAGGATGCTATGAAGCCATTTAAAAAATGTTGACATGCAAGATGGCGGCATAGGTAAACACCGCAGACTGCTGCCGCAAACAACCACTTCAAAAATACAACTAAAAGACGGAACGGACATCACCCAGAACCGCAGGAAGGCTGGCTGAGGAGAGACTCTTCAACTAGAAGGAAAAATAACAGCACACCGAGGCTCAGAGGAGGCGCAGTGTGGAAAAAACTCAGGTGCGGAGGTGCGCGCGCAAAGCGGGCTGGTGGCTGAGAGCGCGGTTGTCGTTTTCGGTCAGGGGGGAGTCTCAGACTCTGAGCTCCAGATACGGGCGAATCGCTGGGGACTCGGACCCAAACGGGAGAAGCGGGAGTGTCTGGCATCAGTTGGAAGGCAGCTTTCCCTCCGAGGTTTGCAGCGGTTCCGGGGGTTCTGAGAAGCAGAGCCTCTGGGAACAGGACTGAGGGCACCATAACGGCTCCCTCCGCCCGCCCTGTTGAGCCCGCCCCGCCCAAGCCCTGCGCAGAGCCATTTGCCGGATCGCCGCAGGCAAAGGCTAGATTAGCGCCCCCCCAGAGGACAGAAGTTTTCCCACTGCAGCAGACACAGCTGATTCTCACAGCCAGTCGGCCTGGTGGTCAAATCCCTCTAGTATTAACTACAACAATCAAGGCTCAACTAGAACAAGACTGCGCACAAAGACCACTAGGGGGTGCACCAAGAAAGCATAAAAAATGCGGAGACAAAAAAACATGACAGAAATGGAGGATATAGAGCTAAAAATCGCAATTTTGAGGGCTTGCAAAAATGTGCTAGAAGCTGTCAATAAACTTGAGGAGAGAGTCACGAAAACTAATGAGACCCTCGATGCTATGATAAAGAACCAACTAGAAATTAAGCATACACGGACTGAAATAAAGAATATTATACAGACACCCAATAGCAGACCAGAGGAGCGCAAGAATCAAGTCAAAGATTTGAAATGCGAAGAAGCAAAAAACACCCAACCGGAAAAGCAAAATGAAAAAAGAATCCGAAAATACGAAGATAGTGTAAGGAGCCTCTGGGACAGCTTCAAGCGTACCAACATCAGAATAATAGGGGTGCCAGAAGATGAGAGACAGCAAGATATTGAAAACCTATTTGAAGAAATAATGGCAGAAAACTTCCCCCACCTGGTGAAAGAAATGGACTTACAGGTCCAAGAAGCGCAGAGAACCCCAAACAAAAGGAATCCAAAGAGGACCACACCAAGACACATCATAATTAAAATGCCAAGAGCAAAAGACAAAGAGAGAATCTTAAAAGCAGCAAGAGAAAGAGACTCAATTACCTACAAGGGAATACCCATACGACTGTCAGCTGATTTCTCAACAGAAACTTTGCAGGCCAGAAGGGAATGGCAAGAAATATTCAAAGTGCTGAATACCAAGAACCTACAACCAAGAATACTTTATCCAGCAAAGCTATCATTCAGAATTGAAGGTCAGATAAAGAGCTTCACAGATAAGGAAAAGCTAAAGGAGTTCATCACCACTAAACCAGTATTATACGAAATGCTGAAAGGTATCCTTTAAGAAGAGGAAGAAGAAAAAGGTAAAGATACAAATTGTGAACAACAAACATGCATCTATCAACAAGTGAATCTAAGAACCAAGTGAATAAATAATCTGATGTACAGAATGAACTGGTGATTATAATGAATCAGGGACATAGAAAGGGAATGGACTGACTATTCTTGGGGGGGAAAGGGGAATGGGAGATGCGGGAAGAAACTGGACAAAAATCGTGCACCTATGGATGAGGACAGTGGGTGGGGAGTGAGGGCGGAGGGTGGGGCGGGAACTGGGAGGAGGGGAGTTATGGGGGGGAAAAAAAGAGGAACAAATGTAACCTGAACAATAAAGATTTAATTAAAAAAAAAAATGTTGACACAAGAAAATGCCCAAATATACTAAATACAAAAAAATGGAATCTAAAACTTATTTTACAACATAAAACTGATTTTATTATATATATATTAGAGGCCTAGTGCACAAAAATTCATGCACCAGGAGGGGGTGGGTCCCTCAGCCCAGCCTGCCCACTCTCACAGTCTGGGAGCCCTCAGGGGATGTGGGGGCTGATCAGGGGAAGGTGC
>NW_005370332.1:2428813-2435532 GCF_000412655.1 Myotis brandtii
ACATAAATAAAGTGAATGTCCCAACAACAGTGGTTGCATCTGGGTGGAGGTATTATGGATGACTTTTGTTTTTACTTTATACTTTTATTTTGTAATTTTTTTTAGCAAAAAGAATTACTTTTATCATCAGTATGTAAAATAAATACTATATGCTATATAGTTTTGGAGGACTCTCAGAACATGCAATTTTACTTCAGCTCTGAGGGATGGGCCTGCTAGTCTGTCAGGAAAGAAGAGAGCCAAATTAGTGGGCTAACCAGCCTTGGAGAAAAATCTAGAGCAACAGTCTCTTTAAAGGGCCTAATTAACAAGTAAGCTATGTCTAACTAATTTAAATAATAGGCTTGTGTACCGGCAATTTACCTAATCAGTGTATGGTTTATACATTGAGATTGCCAAGCTGTAAGTAGTTTTTCACTCCAACTGGCTGACTGAGCACGTGTGTGCAGTAGACATGGTGCAGAGGAGTGTGGCAAGGAAGAAGGAAATAAAAAGTACTGGGAGCCATAGGGCACAGAGTTCAGAAAATAACCAATCTATTTGTGTGTATGTTTACATTTTTATGTTATTATTCTACAACTAAAATTTTGTTGGTTGACTAATACTATAAAATTTACTTAGTCACAAAATGTTCATTCAGTGTGTTATCAGCTTTTCTCAACTATGCTAAAATTTTGTTTACATCTTTGTTTCCTTGGTACATTCTATAAGGAATACTAGGTCAAAGGGTATGAAAATTCTTTAACTGTTTGATACATGTTGCCAAATTGCCCTCCAGAAATTTATACCGATTTGCAGTCCTATCAACTATGCAATTGATTTACCTTATATACTTTGAGATATTCTTAAGTAGAATAGGATAAAGACTGGATACAAAATAAAATTTGAAGTAATTTTAAAGGCACTTTAGAAAATTCTCATGTGATTCTGTTCTTGATGATAACTCTGAAAGCTCCCTCTTGCCTATAGTATGGAATCTAGATTCAAGCATATCTACTCTTCGGTTCAGCAAGCAACAAATATTTATTGAGCCTGCTATGCTCCAGGCCTTTTTCAAGACACTGAGCATACACTATTGAACAAGACAAGGTCCCTTGTCCATGAATCTTGTAGACTGGTAATCTGCAATAAGCCAACCATTTCTTCTACACCCCCTTTCCAACACAAAATCTTTTGCTCTAGTCAGAACTGTATCATGGTTTTCTGCTCATTCTTGCCTGATTACAGTTAACTTGTCCCATAAGTCCTAATTGTTTCAAGACTTATCCTATGTCCTCTGTGAAACTTTCCCTAGCTATTCTAATTATCTGAGCACTTAAATCTGTACTCACAATTTAGCACTTGATTATTTATTGTCTTACACAATTTTCTAATACCGTCCTTAAAAAGCTTCTCCATAGCACTTAGTGTGTTTATGTGCCAAGTAGCCTTCCCCCCCCGCCCCAGAACCTTGCTTTAATACAGTAGAATGAGATTCTAAATAAGGCTTCTTTGTCTTGGACCAACCCTTTCCAAGATTTTATTACAGAGGTCCCAAAGGTTTTCATGTCAGTCTAGTTGCATGTATAAGGCAGAATCTCTGAAGTCAGTGTTTGAGTGGGGCTCCAGCAAAGAGCATGGGCCTGGGAATCAGTTTCCTCAAAATGATACAATTGCCACCTATTTCATAGTGTTGTTAGGAGGATCAGATGAGAAGTTATATGTGTGAAGTATAAAATGTTATATGTGTAAAGTGTAAAGTGTTATAGTTTTCTATTTTTTTTCTTAAAGGGGAAAAGGAGAAATGCTCCAACACCAAGTACAGGTGGAGAGGACTCTAAGATAACTGCTTGCCAGAAATTGCAGGGCTGGGCATAAAAGGAGACTGTCATGCCATTTTTTTGTTTTAACCTTTGCTTATATAATGGACCATCTGACTTGTCCCCTATGACTTTTTGGTAGCAGGAAAACTTAATAGAAGAGAGATGGCAAGGCAAAGAAAGGAGATGTCACTGGGACAGCTTGAACTCCCAATTTGACAAAGAAACTATGTGTGTTTTCCATTGGTCAAATGGATGCCACCAAAGGTAGCCAGGCTTGAGTCTTCTTGCCAGTATGCTACCCAAGGGCTTCCAGGTGATGGAGGTGTTCCCTGCAGACAGAGGCTCTGAGATATACTAGTGAGGCCGGCTTGGAGGAGGTTGCAACTGTATGTCAGAGAATAGTTAGAAGAGGAGTCACGTGCACATACAGTTCCAGACGACCTCACACGCCCTCCTTACGTGGATACCTGCCTTGTAGAAGGCATTGATGACCAGTAATTCATAGGCAGGGAAGCAGTGACAGCGGAATGCCGATTAGAACTGGAGCTCTTCCCATCCCCAATCCTGCAAAGGAGAAAGGGACTCTGAAAGACAGGGGAGGAATGAAAGAGAACAATTTATTACCTCACCACTCCAAGTTCCTTGAGCTGAAGTCTGGCTGTTACTGGAGGGAGAGAGAAGATGAACAGTAAACAAGCAATGAATTCAAGTTTTAAAATGGGTTGGACTAGTTTGGACTTTTTAATACCTACAAGTGACCAAAAAGCTACGGGATATGCCTGAGGTATTGTTTTGTTTTCCTCATGTGTTTTTTACTTTTTTTTAAGTTGAGGAATAATTGACATATAACACTATATTAATTTCAGGTGTACAACGTATTTGTATATATTGTGAAATGATCATGGCAATAAGACTAGTTAACATCTGTCACCATAGTCACAAAATTTTTGTGTATGTGATGAAAACCTTAAGATCTACTCTCTTAGCCACTTTCAAATATACAATACTTGGCTCATAGCTCAGTGGTTGAGCTTCGACCTATGAGCTGAGAGGTCACGGTTTGATTCCAGGTCAGGACACATGCCTGGGTTGTGGGCTCAACCCCCAGTGGGGGTGTGCAGGAGGCAGCCAATCAATGATTCTCTCTCAGCATTTATGTTTCTATCTCTCACTCTCTCCCCCTTCCTCTCTGAAATCAATAAAAAAACAAAACAAAACAAAACCCACCAAATATACAATACAATAGTATTAACTATAGTCGCCATTCTGTACATTACATTCCCATGACTATACATTTTATAATTGAATGTTCACATCTGACCCCCTTCTCCCATTATACCTACGACACCCCCTTGCCTTTGGTAACTACCAGTCTGTACTCTGTATCTATGAGCATTTTATTTTTGTTGTTATTTTTTAGATTCCACATATAAATGAAATCATATGGTATTTTTTTCTCTGTCTGACTTATTTCACTTAGCATAATGCCCTTAAAGTCCGTCCATGTTGTTTCAAATGGCAAGATTTCATTATTTTTTATGTCTGAATTGTATATGTATACCGCATCTTCATTATCCATTCATCCATCAATGAACACATAGGTTGTTTCCATATCTTGAATATTGTAAATAACACTGCAATAAAAATAGGGGATGCATATATTCTCTCAAATTAGTGTTTTTGTTTTCTTCACATAAATACCCAGAAGTGGAATTGCTGGGTCTTTTGGTAGTTATGTTCTTAATTTTTTGAGGAAACTCTATACTGTTTTCCATAGTGGCTGCACCAATTTACATTCCCACAAACAGTGGACAAATGTTCCCTTTTTCTCCACATTCTTGTCAACAATTATTATTTCTTATCCTTTTGATAGTAGCCATTCTAACAGGTGTCAGGTGTTGTTTCATTGTCGTGTATAGAAATACAACACATTTTTGTATATTGATTTTGTATTCTGCAACTTAATGAATTTGTTCAATAGTTCTAACAATTTTGGGTTGAGGAGTGCTTATGGTTTTGTATATATAATGTCATGTCATGCAAATAGTGTCGGTTTTACTCCTGAGGTATTTTTAAGGTTCAGAAAATGGAGACTTAGCAAACCATGGTTAAAAGCAGTAGTTAGAAAGAAGTTCCATGCATATCCACTATGATTCAGTAAACTGGACATCTTAGAATAGGTAATAGAATTTAATACCTATATCAGGAAATGTTGCTGTTTTCTAGCTCCACAGATTTTTTTTTTCATGATGAAGTTATGAAACAGCAGTGTGAGTGTTTTTCTCTTAGTTATTTAGAAAAATGAGACTAATACGCATTGCACCTATTTCACTTGGTACACCTCATTGGAATGAGCAGTTCAAATTGGTAAAATGATTTAATGGAAAGGTATTATGTAAGAGGTTGTGTTTTAATTTTTCATTCATTTAAAAATAATATTTCCCAGTAAGTCTTAATTATATAGCTCTCATTATTTCTAGACACAAAAGATCTAAACAAATGAATCAGCCTGTAAATGCACACTGAGGCATTAGCTAGTGTTATGTAATTACAAGACGGGTGTATCACCACTCTTAAGCCTGAAAACAATAGTATCCCCAAAACACAGGGTAATGGGAAGCCTAAAATCTTAACTACCAGTGACTGGTTGCAGTACTCCACTGTGTTAACAACTATAAGAATACTGATAATAGACCTGGACTTCATTTTATTTATAAGCCCTCCTGACCATGGGTGTTGGTAGAGATCTTGGTACTGGTTTCATAAACTGATCTCTGATTGATTCTAGGAAGTCCATGTAACTGATTCAATTGATTTGTACACTGAATCAGCCCTCCTCTCTTCAGTAGTATCCCAAAGTGATTCCTACCTTGGAGAAGTGAGATATCTGGCAGATGTTAAGGTGTTATCATTTCAGGCTGGTGATGAGTACTAATTATCCTTGGTTTATATTTTAAGAGGAGACTGACTGAGAGGGAGGGACGGATGGAGGGGAGACTGCCAAGAAAGGGAAAACAGTTTGATAAGACAGACTGGGTTAGGCGTGATATGGGTGAAAGGAAGGAGAAATAGAAGTAAACAACAAAAAGGAAGAATGCTGAGAAGAGGGAATGAACTTATAGAATAATCAACAAAGGCTAAGATGGGAAGGAGAAGCTCCATAGTATGACTACCGGGAAAAGCTCAGATTCTAATAGAATTGTGTTTGAGTATCAGCCCCTGCATTTTCCAGCCCGATGACCTTGGGCAAATCATTTCACTTCTCTGTGCCTATTTATTCATCTGTAAAAATGGAGAGAATAATAGTATACCGATTTGGGGGAGTTGTGAGGATTGAAAATAACATTTATAAAGTACATGTCATATGGCAGCTAGTCAAACAAAGGGTAGCTGATGCTATTACTGTTGTGGTGCTTATCATTATTGTTAGAGGAAGTAACAGTATTGCTGTTAGTGACAGTATTGTTTGACAGTAATGAAACAAACAAATCAGATAGCCTTCCTTCTAGAAGTCAGTTTAAGCAAAGGAAGCTAAAACATCGCTGTACATGGTGGAGGAGGAAAGAAATCATTATTTTATTCACATATTAGACATTCTATGCACATCACTTGTATATTAAAGGATGTCAGCCAGCAAGAAAAAATAAATGTTATACTTTATATCAGCGATTTTCAACTGATGTGCCACAAGAATATTTAAAACATGCAATACCTGACTATTAAGTCAGGGGCACTGACCTCTTTTCCCTTAGATTGAAAAAGAAAGAAAAGAAAAGAAAAGAAAAGAAAAAGAAAACAGCCAACAAAACAATAGCTTTCTGGTGCAAGTGAATTAAAATTATATCTATTTTTTTGTCAGATTAGTAAAAAATATATTTATTGGTGTGCTGCAGAATTTTAGTAGTTTATGTGCACCATGAGATGAAAAAGGTTGAAAATTGCTGCTTATACACATGATTTTTTTTCATAGAAATTCTTTTTCCAGTTCTCTAGAATATGTAGTAATGGCAACTCCCAGTTTGATCTTTATTAATTAGAATAAGATATTGAAAATTTCTGCACATGAACATAGACAATATTAACATATTCTTTATTTTATCTTCTAAAAGGACTCTAGTAGTTGGATTTCAGTTAGATCCCATAATGAAATGATCTTTTAATGCTTGCTTTTATTTAAAAAGATAACAAGAACAATTATTCTATTGATCATATGAAGGAAATAATTTCCTTAGGTGAGAAAGCAAAAAATTAGGCACTGAATCTCTGAAGAGCTAGAGCACATAGTTCTGATACAAAATGCAAACTGGCAGTAAGCATGCCTTACAACAATGATTTTAAAAGGAGAAATACAAATGTATCAAGGGTGAAGACTAAATATTTCTCTCCTTTAATGCATCATAACAATAGTATCAGACAACTAGTTCAAATTAAAATGTTTATTCACTGTTGCTAACAATTTAAAGAGTACCCCGATTGGCTCCATAATCAAGGTTTCAAGGTAATAGAATTAGTATTGATGTACCAAAAAAAGCCCTTATCTGTCCTGGGAGAGAATTTTTAAAATTTATTTTTAAAAATCCACATTAGCTCCATTACCTAAAGTGATTCTGATATCTCTTATATAAAAGACTAGAGGCCCAGTGCACAAAAATTTGTGCACTCGGGGGGGAGAGGGGGTCCCTCAGCCCGTCCTGTGCCCTCTCACAGTATGGGACCCCTCGGGAGATAATGAACTGCTGGCTTAGGCCTGCTCCCGGGTGGCAGAGGGCAGGCCCAATCCCTAGGTGCAGCCCCTGGTCGGGCTCAGAGCAGGGCCGATTGGGGAGTTGGGGTGCCACCCCCTGTCATACACAGAGCAGGGCGGATCGGGAGGTTGCGATGCCACCCCTAGTCACGCTCAGGGTAGGGCCGATTGGG
>NW_005370332.1:2436673-2442263 GCF_000412655.1 Myotis brandtii
TCCTCTGTCACTGAAGGAAGCAAGCCTCCCTGTTCGCATCAGCTGCCTGGCTGCCGGCCGCCATCTTGGCTGTCAGTTAATTTGCATATCTCCCTGATTAGCCAATGGGAAGGGTAGCGGTCGTACGCTAATTACCATGTTTCTCTTTTATTAGTGTAGATTGGTTTGGTTAAAGATACTCCAAAAAAGGGGGAGGGGAAGCTGCATTACATGGTGGTTAGTTAGTGAAGTATCTAAACGTTCAGTAGGCTCCAAATCCCATGTGTTTGTTACACCCCAGAGAAAAATATGTGTCTACCTTTGTTTCTTAGCTGTAAGTACTAAAATTCAGCCCTCTGAACACCCAGTACTGAATGTCTTCAGTATGAATCAGTTGAGTCTAAATCTCTCAATGGTGAGTGACCCTTGCAAATTAACTATGTGAGACTCAGCTGGGAAGGAAGCACCAAATGCTGTCTGAGTTGTGACTTCTTCAAGGAGGAAATACAGATCAGCTTATTCAATATTACTGAAGAAGAGATTAAACAGAGTTTCATCTATGTGTACTGCTCTTTTGGATAGGGAGGGTCGAATGATGCTTAATTATTTCATGTCATCATTAATGCTGATGGACACACCAAGACTCATGCAGCAAAAATGCTGCAGAAAAAGCATTTTTAAACATCTTGTCTTCATGTTTGTATAGTAAAGTGGTTTAAGAGCATAAACTTTAGTCAGATAGTCTGGGTTCAAATATCAGATCTGTCACTTACTAGTGGTATAACTTTGAGCAAGTAACTTAACTTCTCAGAACCTCTCTCTCTTCATTTGTAAAATGGGGATTATAATAGTTCCTACCTCAAATGGAGTTCTATGAGAATTAAATGTATATCGATAAACAACTATATCTTCTCTTTTCCCATCAAATATCTCCTTCCTTCCATCTTCCTTTTTTTCCCCACATCCCATTCCATTCCACATGGCCTTTAAAAATCTATGTAGTAGTGTGAGTAGGAATGTAAATTGGAATCACTTTGGAAACCTGTTTGGCAACATCTACCATGATCCAGAAAGTCCACTCTAGATCTACGCCTAAAAGGAATATGCACAGAAGATATGTTACAACAAAGTTCATAGCCATACTCTTCAAAATAGCCCCAATCTGGAAACAGTCCAAATGTCCATCAGTAAAACAAATCAATTGTGGTATAGTTATATACTGGAATATCATATAATATAAAAATAGTTGAACTACAGGTCTATGTTATAGTATGATTGGATCTCCAAAATATTGTTGAGCCAAAAGAGCTCAGACATAAAGTGTACATGCCATAATATTCCATATAAAAAGTTAAAAAACTGGCAAAACTAATTTATTATGTTAAAATTCAAGATAGTGGTTAGCCTTGAGGAGGGTAAGGAGGGGTCTTCTGAGGTCCTGATACTGTTGTTTCTTGAACTTGATGGTAGATGCATATGACTATCATATTTGTGAAAATTTATTAAGTGGTACACCTATGATTTGTACACTCAATACTTAAAAAAAAGCTGTATGGTATGCTACAGCAAATGTAAAAAGTAATAATGAAATTTAACAGATTCACTTTTCCTATTTAGAAAGTATGAAAGTATGCACTAGTAGCTATGGTTTTCTTTTAAGCTTCTCTGGCATATATTCTCCTTTAGTATTCTCTAGGAAAATAGTGTATGTTTCCTCAGCCCATCCACTAGCTGATGCAGCTAGAAAATCATTTCCTCCTTGGCTACCAGAAAGGAAATCTACATGATTGTCTTTCCTAAGTAAGTCTTGTTACCTAGAATTGAAGACAATTTTAAAGAAATAATGTATCAGTGTTTTGACTATGGGTGGAGTCTGATATTTTAATAAAGTGGTTAATGTCTGAAATTATAAACTTTAAAGGGCTATTTCATATATACATGTTTACTATGATAGTGTTTTAAAAATATATACATATATTTCCCTATAGATAGACTAATGGGGTTCTTTCCCATAGACTTTCAACTGTTAAAGTTTAATAGGGTTCTTTCAGGATAGGGTTAGAAAAAATTTGTGCAAAATTTTCACATCCAAATAGCTAGAAAAAAATCTTTAGGTAATGAGCCTGCTTTAATTTTAGTGACCAAAATCAAAATTGAAGGACTTTCCATGGACAATGACATAAATTTAATCTTAGTAGAAGAGAAGAGTGTGGACTATAACTATTGGATCCATTTTTACTTTAACTTTTTTTCCAGGACAAAATCACAATTATGAATAAACCTTTAAATTGCTGTCAATGTTCTTTTTTTAACTGAGCAGATTCATGGCTGTGGTATGCGTGTCCTGGAAGGAAGAGATAGCCCATAGTTAAAAGTCCAGCATTGCACAACTCAGTGCATCGAGGTCATTAATTATCACTTTGAAGTTTTTTTCCCCACAACTAGAGTATACTTTATGACATCCCCAAATTAACAATTACTTTACTATTGAATATCAGGTCATGACTTAGGTCTAGATTTCAAAGCACACAAGTGGCCACACTTTCTCTCTGAAATGTTTCTTAGTACTCCAATAATTAACAGTCTCCCCATGTTCTTCCACACCATGCTCATCCATGCCCCTGTGACTGAGTTTATGTAGTTCCCTCTGTCCTGTGCCCACTCAATTTCTATACTTTTTCAAGTCCCCAAATAAATAAAAAAATTCACAAACACAATTGTCTCTCAGTTAATGAGTCACATTAACCTAAAGAAGAGAAAACATACTTTTGGTGTTTTACGACCTCTTGGAGATGCATTCTAGACCAGTTGCCCTTTCTCTTTTTTGAGCACAAAGTAATTCAATGGCTCTTCTGAGTAAAATTTTCTAATAAGTATTTTCTGAGTGCCTGCTCTGTATCAGGTTTTGTGCCTGGTGTTGGGAATACAGGAATGATAAAGAGAACAGTTGTGCAACCCTCAGAGAACTTGAAGTCCTGAGGACTAAACAAATAGTCTCACATAATGTACAATATGTGTCGGGTAGCCTAGGATTACAGAGGAGAGGCATCTAAACACAGTCTGCAGTAATGGAGGTACAACCACTGTGGAAAGCCCTGGAGGAGGTGACACCTAAGAAGAGTCTTAAAGGATAAGTAGTTGTTAGCCAAATGAGGAGGGCAGGAATTTCCGGAAGTAGAAATAGTGTGAGAAAAGGCACAGAAGTAAACATGTATGTGCATGCATAGGAAAGGACACACAAGCTCAAGAGTTTGAGGCAAAGAATGACACAAGATGACACTAAAACGGTACACAGGAGCCATGTCATGAAAAGCCACGCATGGCAATGGGAACAATATCCCCTAAAACAAATAAGTAAACAACAGCACATTCTCTAAAATAAGTTCTACCTTAATGTTATGCCCTTGATGCTCTAAACTCTCATGGTTGGTAGAAATTTTTCTACTGTGTAATAGGCAGGGAAAATAGCTGGTGGTTTCCTCTGCATGCCAACAACCATTGCCTTGCTATCCCCATACTCTATCTACCCTTAAGATTCCTATTCTCTTCCTCTTCCCATGGTTACCATCTGTTTGCAGTGCCCCATGGAAACAGAACTTGATACAGGACTTTTATAGTTTGGTAAATGCTATTAGATTTGCTTTTCAGCTTACCCTTTTATAAAGACGTGTATAAGTCTCTCTTCCTCTCCTCTTTTCTATGTCAAAGATAGGCTATAATTCCCTTATCTTAGCCTTTAGATCGTATCAGTAGTATCTCATACTAATAGACACACACACACACACACACACACACACACACACACACTCACCAACCTGTCTATGTTCAAGATCAATTTAGATGAAATATCTTGATATTTTCTCCTTACTGCCTTCCCACTTCCCTCATAGACTTTCCTCTGCCTTACCTGCCCAGATTCCCCAGGGCATATTTCTATTGCAGTCAGTGGAGAACAAAGGGGCTCCACATAGGACACAGACTTTGGCTCTCTGCTGGTATCTCTGTGTGCCCGATTTGTACTGTTTCAGAGACTGCCATAATCTTTTACCTGGGAAGATGTCATTTAAATTTTTTTGAGTTTTCTTATTAAGAGGTGTTACATTGGTAAACAGCATAAAATAATTCTTTCCTCCCCAACCAAGTTACGATGCTTCCTTCTAGTTTACTTTCTAGGCCTTACTTTTCTTACAAAGGGGAGTCTTTTGTTAGGGTTAGAATTTCCCATAAAACTGCTCAATAATTTGTTTTTGTTTGACGTCTTTGAAGTACTACACAAAGCAATCCCTGTAAAGGGCAATGCCTCCTGAAGGCTGAGAAAGGTGCCTGAGACATAGGCTCAAATTTGCTCTTTTCAGTCAGAGCCAGCTGAGTAATAGTATCTAAATTGGCTGCTTTTCAAGGTTCCTAACTCAGGAACTTTTCTTCTGGGAGCAGCGTTTGCTTCAGGGGATCAAGTGCTTTCTAGTGAGGGCAAATTTTTGGGAAACCCCAGGGCCGAGGGTAGTATGGTCTATTCATGAAAATCTTGGGGAACAGAATGGGCCCCACAGACCAGTGGAGATCAGCACTTGGTCCCAGGACAGAGACTAGAGTAAAACAGGAGGCTAGGGGGAAGCTGGGAACCTGGGAAAGCAGGTGAGATTGCGAAGGCACCTGCTGGGCTCTGAGTCAAAGGCTGTCAGTCCTCTCGCTGGGGCTGCTCTGCTCTCTCACAGCCCAGCCCTTTTCCTGGGGCTGGGCAGGGGATTGCTACATGCCAGCTTACCTGGGGAAAAACACGTTGGTCTCTTCCAGTAATTGACAGGACAGGTCGCTCCGGAGAGGGGAGGAGATAGCTTCCCTTCATAAATGGTCCCACCCCTGGACAAGGTAGCTCACTCTGACAGGTAACAACTGGGAGTGTGCACCTGCCACCAGTCCAGCTCAGCAGGACTGTGAGACGAGGCGGAGCTCGAGCAGAGGGAGTGAGTGAACAATGGACAACTTGAAGTGCCCCAGCTTCTTCAAGTGCAGAGGGAAAGAGGTAGGGTTCTGGGAGCTGCAGAGGTACGGAGGGCCTGGGAAGGAAAATTTTAAGGGGAGGCAAGTCTCAGTTTTTGCTTTCTGTGCTTATTACTTCTCCACATTTCTTTCAACTGCCGTCCAGTGTGCCTGAGATGTCTTCAGAGAGTAGAGGAAAAATAAAACAGCTCTTACTCCAGTAGCTAGAAGACAGGGGCACCTCATCCTCTGCCTTGAGTGTGCCCAGAAAACCCTGTTTTCTGTTTCTCTCCAGACTGTGTCCATATGCTGGAGAAAAATGAGAAAATACTCCGTTCTTATCTGACCTGAGGAACCCTCCATAGCCCAGAGCAGCTAACAGGTTGGGAGACAACTCCTCTCCTCTGAAGTGGAGAGAGAGCTGCTCCACCTGGTGGGACAGGAGAAATTGTCTCTGAATATTATCCTACGGCTTTCAGAAAAGCACTGATTTTACTCTCCAAGATAGGGGTTAAGTTAAACTTCCCCACATCCAAAACTATCAGCCTATGAGAAAAGTTTATTTCTTCTTTCTTTCTTTCTTTCTTTCTTTCTTTCTTTCTTTCTTTCTTTCTTTCTTTCTTTCTTTCTC
>NW_005370332.1:2442273-2450715 GCF_000412655.1 Myotis brandtii
TCTCCCTCTCTCTCTCTCTCTCTCTCTCTCTCTCTCTCTCTCTTTCTTTCTTTCTTTCTCTTTCTCTCTCTTTTTTTTAGTGGAAGCTATAGCTGATCTTTCTCAAAAATCTTCTACAATCTCAAGAGTATTGAGTTTTACCTAGTTCATCTTTAAGACTTTTCCATTTGCAAACTTATTTGTCCACCTTTATTTACCCTTCATACTGCGTGCCACATGTAACCTTTCCACCAAAATTTGGATGATCTCACCTGAAGAAGTAGTTCAAATATCTGCCTACAGAGCTTTTTCACTTCAAGAGGTAAATGTAAAGTAAAAGCAGTCATTAGCAGAAATGTCTTCAACCTTGGATAGCATTCCCCTTAGCTCAGGTTCTACGGTTTTCAGGCTCTCTCTCTCTCTCTCGATTAGTGAAATTATGCTTCTGTGGAATTTTTAATAGTAGAAAGACAAGCTGTTGATATTTTCCCTTCTCCAGAAAGTGACAGCGTCATCTGAGAATTTCCATGTTGATGAAAATGATGAGAATCAAGTACGTGGCAACTGGTCCAATAAAACGGATTATCTTCTATCTATGGTTGGATACGCAGTTGGATTGGGGAATGTGTGGAGATTCCCATATTTGACCTACAACAATGGCGGAGGTATTTCCCCTTGCCCCCACATCTTTCTCATCCAGCTTTAAGTGGAGTGCTGTAAGGCCTCTAAGGGTATTTTAAGAACTGAGGAAAGGTATATGATGTTTTGGGTTAGTGGGAGAATAGGAAACAAGCATACTGTATTTATTATTAGACTGTAAAATTGCTAGCTTGTTAGGAAGGTAGCTTCACAAAATCCTCACATCTAAACATGATAAAAGTTGTATATTTACAACTTCTGTGTTTTGGATTTGAGATCTTGTATAATCTCCAACTGTGACTTACTATTCTTAATTTATACATTCCTGTGATAATCTGTTCAGACTTTAGTGTTAGCAAAAGACAGTGATTTCTAGTTCTAATAAGAAGTTTAAGTAAATTGTTTGTGTGCGTTTTGGAAATTTAGGTGTGGGAGCAGTTGATTAAAAAATAATTAAAGGTTTAGTATTTGAAGCTGCAATATTCAGTTACATGTATCCCTAATTGAATTGATTATGTAGAAGATCCTTTTAAAATGCAATAGAATTTAGTTCAAGACGAGGTGTTTAATTTCTGCAAAATAATACTGTTTATACCTCAGAAATTACTAAGGAAGACTCAATTAGAACAACAAAAAAAAATAATTCTGAGATAACACACAAAGGGATACAAAATGAGTTGCATAATTCTCTAGTAATGTTGAAATAACTTTTCACTTACACCATATTTTACTCACTTGTAATTACAGGTTCTTTTAGAAGTATAGAGGTGCCATGCCCTTATATTTCATAATTGGATACAAGTGAAACTGTGCCACTGTAATTATTTTTCTTGGTACAATAGGATATTTTGTGGTGATATTTCAATCTTATATTCCTTGTTAATTGGTTGCATTAAAAGATTCACACCGACCTTCAGAGACTTAAGAAAGAAGTTCTGTTTATTAAAAACTTTAAGTGTGGTGTGGCAAAAAATTCCCCTAGGTAGAGCCTATGTCATTTAGTCATGGGTTTGGTATACGTTTGAGCTGGAAAATGGGTCAGAAATCACAATCTTTTTGGTGTCTATGTCCTAAGGTCCAGTGTAGTGAAGAGAAACATTCAAGCTCCTTTCCAGACTCTTATATTTAGTGTTTTTTTTTATTGCTTAAAGTATTACAAAGGGTATTACATATGTGTCCTTTTTTTCCCCTGCCCTTGACAATCCCCTGGCCTCCCCTACCCCCCAGTGTCTTATGTCCATTGGTTATGCTTATTGTATTTAGTTTTAGAATATGAATTTCCCTGTGATTTGACATCATACACAGACCAAGTAGTTGCCATAAATTTTCAGGAACTATATGAAACTAGGTTTAATAGAGTTTTTAAACATAGCCAAAATAAAATAGTATCATTTATTGTATGCCATTATCTCATCTACCATTTTCTCTAAGAATTAATACATTATATGAACTCTCAGTTTTTAAAGATCACATCATTTGGGTAATAGATGATCTAGACTCTCTGAATTGCTTCTTTCTCTTTTTGCCCAAGGGTAGAAGATGAACATAAAATTCAAATTTGTCAAATATTACAAAGCCGATTTAAAAAATATGGTCAGGACACATAAGTAATAACTTAATCAATAAAGAAATTAAAAAATATGCTCAGTTGAATTAAAAATATGCTAAAACCTGGAATCATTTTAATCTATAAATTCTTTTTAGCAGTTTATGAAAAAGAAGTACTATACTTCCTTAGAGTCTAGGCCAGCAGTGTTACCACTGTGTACTACTGTACTGTATTACTTTACCAATATGTTTGTTATTAATAATGAAAAATATAATGGGTGAAAAGCCATATATAACACTGGGGAAAATAATCCCTTTTCTCCCTCTAAAAAAACTATTCACACTGGGCTAGTAAGCCTTTGATTACTGTTGTATTTAAACAGGGATATTTTGTATTACATTTTCTTCATAAATATCATTGGCAGGACTTAAACTATTAGTCATAATAATGACGGTATGTTTATTGCAACATCTGTAAAAGCATATTTGTCCATATGTTCTAGTGACTAGTGACTTGTAAATAACAAGTAGTTTATTGTCTCATTATTTTTAGTAAAATATATTTTGAGGGTTTCAAAATGTAATTCTCAGGTATGATGTTACAGTATCATAATATGAAAAATATATGAGGAAAAAATGTAACATGGTAAATAAAATGTACATAATCCAAAAGCCCATTTTTATACACTGATTCTCACATTTTCTTATTAAATTTGTTTAGACTTCTAGAATACTTGATCAATGAGTTTAGTGTTATGTCCCTGTTTCTACCCACAATATGATAAAACTTCTAATGAGCAATATTATGCCCCAAAAGTAGGCAGAAAAAAAGTAAAATAATAAAAGATATTTTTTTAAAAATCAAAAGGGGCCTGGATAATCTACATGTAAGATTAGTCCTCATAAAATTAAAAGCTAACTCTGAATGCATTTCAAAAGTTCAGGCTTTTCTAACAAAACAATAAATTTTTTATTAAATTGAATGAAGGCCCTTATAACTTTTTGAAGACTAATGACCTTAACTGCAATGACTTCCACTCTGAACCACATTTAACATTTGCACCCTATTTCTTAAAAATAGGCCATTTATTTTTAAAAGAGAAAGGAGGGAAACTAACTTGGAACATATGCTATGTGCCTGCCATTTTGCCAAGTGTTTTCTCATAGGCTCTGTAATTAAACCCTCACCATACACTGATGAGTTGTTATACATAATTCTTCCCATTTATGAAAAACATAAGATTCAGAAGTTAGGTAAATTGCCTCAGGCCACATAACTAGTGAATGGTGGAACCAGGATATACACCTCATTCGGCCTGGCTCTAAAACATAATGATCATTCAACTCCTCTGGATTGCTTCTTATGGGCTATTGTTTTTAATAAGTACAACAACCACATTACTGATACAGCCAGTCCTCAAATAATGTCGTTTCGTTCAACATAGTTTTGTTATAATATTGATGAGTTGCTCTAGGAACTTACCTCTTGGTTCTATTAATTAGTTTTATTAAAATTGGTGTTATTAATGCCAGAACCTATCGAGGATGTTAAGTGAGGACATCCTCATTTCATAGATGAGGAATCCAAGGTTTAGAGAATCGAGGACTTTTTCCCAGAAAGTAGTAAATTTGGGGCCTAAACTCAGAAATCTGACTCCACTGTATCAGAATGCTTTCAAAATGTTATGCTGGTTATTAATTGCCATCAAAATTTTGGGATATAATAGTGCTTTGTTTCTATTTTGCATTTTCTAGGTGCCTTCTTGATACCTTATGCGATTATGCTAGCATTGGCTGGTTTACCATTGTTCTTCCTAGAGTGTTCACTGGGACAATTTGCTAGCTTAGGTCCAGTTTCAGTTTGGAATATTCTTCCATTGTTTCAAGGTTGGTATTAAAATGTGTTTCCTATTATAATTGTTGGTCTATTCATGCATATAGCTGTCCTCACTCTGAGAAATAAAACTGTTTAAAATTTGGACAGGTTAAAGACAAAGACCCACACATTTTTCTGCATATTGACACTGTAGAATTTAAAAATCAAATGTTAATTTTTATTTCTGTTTGTCTCAGGCTGCAGATATGAAAGGGGTAAGGAAGGACTAGAGAGGGTTGTAAGGGTGTCATTCTTTTCCTATTTTTCACCCTTTCAATTCTCTTGGCACATGGTCCTGCTGTGCATTCATTTCGTGGCTCTGGCATTTTTCTACTTCAGGTGGTCTTTGCCTTCTTGCTTTTGCATATCTTTTACAATGCCTAACTCAGAAAAGTTGAAAGGTCACAATTTTTTTTTCTTGGATGCTCTTAATAGAATAAAACACTGGTAAAGTTTTTTAAAAATATATTTTTATTGATTTCAGAGAGGCAGGGAGAGGGAGAGAGAGATAGAAACATCAATGAGAAAGAATCATTGATTGGCTGCCTCCTGCACGCCCCCTACTGGGGGAGCATTGAGTCCACAACCCGGGAATGTGCCCTTGGCAGGAATCGAACCTGGGACCCTTCAGTCCGCAGGCTGACACTCTATCCACTGAGCCAAACCAGCTAGGGGTGGTAAAGTTTTTCTTTAATGCCTTGATTGTTATTAAACATAAAACAGCCTTTCTATCTGTAGCTATATCTCATTTTGGTATGTGCTAGCAGCTGAAAACTATTTGTAAAAGCCTCAATGCAACATCAAAAATAAATTTATAGTGATGTGAACAGTATATTTTGCTGGAATATTAAGGAAGCTACCTCAAAAACTAGTTTTAGCATAGGAGTTACATTTAGTATACTAAACATTTTGAAACTACTGAGTTAAAAAAAACTTCAGAAGTTTAAATTCAGATTGTTACTGAGTCATTGAATTTTCTTCACATGTACTGTAGAAATGGTGTACACTATCCTTTCAGGACATTAACTCATAGGCTTTATCTTTTACTTGTCAAAATGTTGGTTTATGGATGGAGATGTAAGTATTGGTTAGTGAGTCAATAGAATTTGAACTTTGACTTGTTTTTCTTTTCTTTCTTAATTATTTTTAAGAGTAGTACCCACTCTGACAAGACTTTACAGAGTTCATAAGTAAGAGTAATGGACATGTATTTTTCCTTCTCTGAATTTAATGGATTAGTACAGTCTTCTGCCCTGATCTTAGAACTATTTCCTAACCAACTAAAAACTGCCTCAGAAAGCTAATCATCAAAATAATTTGAAATTTGAGAAGAAAACTATTCAGACAATAGTACTGCCTCCCTACCCACCCCAAAAGAAAAAGTTATTTGAAACAGCCTTCTCATTTTAAAATAGATTTTGTGGAAATTGAGATGCAGCTTTTTATGAACCAGCAAAAGATACTTCACTTTTAAAAAAAAACTTTAATTGTTCTCTTTTTCAGGTGTGGGAATTACAATGGTCCTGGTATCCGTTTCTGTGACCATCTATTACAATGTCATAATTGCCTATAGTATTTACTACATGTTTGCTTCTTTTCGAAGTGAACTACCATGGAAAAATTGTTCTTATTGGGCAGATGAAAACTGTAGCAGATCACCTATCGGTAAAATTCATTTGTTTATTTTTAAAAATATTGTTAACTCTGCTTCATTTTTTCATATTTTCCAAGAAGCTTAAAGGGTTAGATTATTTTCTAACCAATTTAGGGTAAGTTTTAAGTGAGCCATGGGTTACTGATAAAAACAGAATAGAGCATGTATAACCTGAAAATTGATGAATGCAATGTTAATTTCTGAGGACAGCCAGTAAGGCTAAACGGCTACTAGAAGAGTTCTTGCAGGCCTTAGCCATGGGCAGGAGAGAAAAAAGTTAATGGGAAAGTGATAAAGAGAGAAAAACACTATCCATGGTCATTGTAGTGTGTTTCAAGAGACAGTCAGTATTGCTCATGCCACATGTTGCTAATCTTTGGAATAATGTAGCATTGATATTGCAGACTATTACCACTGGGATTTGCCTTTGTATATCAGAGGGTGAAGTGGTAAAGACAATACTTCTTAACTTAAAGGTGTAATTTTCTATATAGGTTAAATAAATCCACATACTAAGAGTCCCTTAGAGCACTAAATCCCAACTGAAATTATTGTTAACTTTATAGCTTTTATGACTAGAAATATAATCATAGTTTAAAAGGGCAAATATTTTCATACTCACTCCCAGCTTAGTAGTTGAGGAGATTTAAGATGCAGAATGTGCATGTCTTATTCCATTTGTATGATTTTTACCCTACCTTCACCAAGTAACAATTTAGACTGTACTTTAAATATTTTACCATTAAAACTTGTTTTCCAGGAAAGTACTCTTTTAAAACTAAGTACGTGTTTGTATGTGCATTCTTTTTTATAATTTTCAGTAACTCACTGCAATGTGACTACACAATTAGAGACACTCATCCATGTGAATAAAAGCTGGGTAGACTTCAACAATTTTACCTGCGACAACGGAACTGAAGTTTATCGACCAGGGCAGCTTCCCAGTGAACAATATTGGAAGTAAGTACCCTAGATGATCCACTTCTTAAACAGATGTTACTAAAATTTCTTTTTATAAATAACATAAAATATTAATCGGCTCTTTTCTTAACTCATATAAGTAGAAAAAAGGGAAGCGGAACAAATTCTACTCCATTTGATTCAGATGTTTACTTATCTTGTGTGAGCAGTAGTAACATGCAAATTTAGCTCATAGTCGAAAAATTATCGTTTATAAATTACTTATGTAAATGGAAACACATTGTCAGTAATGATTTATTTAGCACTATTAACTATAAATTAGGGATTTTATTTGAATAAAACTATTCAAATTTTAGACTATAATTAACAAGTTTTAATGATAAACAGTTGTGTGATAAGTAATTTGTGGATAAAATTTCTATTTTAGGCTGCAATTCTTTATTATCCATTTTGCTAATAATGGTCACTATATGATAGAAAGAGATATTTTGAGTTACATTTACTTTTATTAATTTGAAATGCTCTCTCTTTATTTTCTTTAATGTACACCTATCCTTTACCCTGACCTAACTTCTTTGACTATTGCTGTAATGAGTTCTTCCCCATCTATATATTAATGCTCTTTTGTGACCCTTTTAAAATTTGGATCTTAAAATGTTCCCAAAGATCAAGCTAAGAATTAAAATCCTAGATCCATTCATGTCCCTAGTGGAAATCATAGAATTTGATAGAGAGCCTTTGAAAAAGTTATAAATAGTGAGGCCATTTAGATTTGATGATAAATATAAGTACAATAAATAAGAAAACATTTAATGCAATTTTAAATGATATATTTGTTATTTTAACTTAAGACAAATATCATAGTAAGTAAAATGAAATAATCTAATGTAAGGTTAATTTTTTTTTGCATAAAAGGAGCTTTGAAATATTAGGGCAAAATCATAGCTAAAGGAATCAGTAAATCTTTTATTCCAGGGTTTGGAACTTTGGATTGGTTTCACTTAAACCTAAGCCAGAGACTGGCTTTTCATTGAACTATTTTTGCCCCTCCAATGTCAATAAAAGGTTCACATGACACTGATGTGTTAATAAAATACTGAAGCTTCCCACTGGATAAAATGTATGACAAAAGTCAATGTATTAAGACAGGTGATTCTGTGTTCATAAAAGGGCTTATGTGTTTTCAGCAAAGTGGCACTCCAACGCTCAAGTGGAATGGATGAGACTGGAAAAATTGTGTGGTATTTAGCACTTTGTCTTCTTCTGGCGTGGCTCGTAGTTGGTGCAGCACTATTTAAAGGAATCAAGTCTTCTGGAAAGGTAATTTGGAAAATGCATTAGTGATGGAGCTGTTTTCCAATATCATTGTAGTTCATTGATGAGCATTATCAAATGCATGTCTTTTCTATAATGGGAACATTCAAATATGTGAAAACCTTTCAAAGTAGGCATTCCAGTTCTAAAAAATGTATATCACTACTATTGTTAAAAATAAAACAAAGCAAGCAGAAACTAATACTAGAGTTGTGTACTCAAAACTTAAACCCTTCTAGCTGATATAGTATTCTGAGGCTTGCAAGTATATTTTTAAATTTTCTGTCCTATCTACACTAATAAAAGAGAAACATGGTAATTAGCGTACGACCGCTACCCTTCCCATTGGCTAATCAGCATATCCTTATGCAAATTAACTGTCAGCCAAGATGGCGGCCGGCAGCCATGCACTGAAGCGAACAGGGAGGCTTGCTTGCTCCAGTGACTGGCGAACTCCAACGTTCCCCGCCTAACTTGCCGGCCTCTCAGCTGCAACTCTAAGCAACTATGT
>NW_005370332.1:2452198-2480726 GCF_000412655.1 Myotis brandtii
GGCTGCGGGCCCCCCCCCCCCCCCCAAGTGCACAAATTTTTGTGCACCGGGCCTCTAGTTATATAAATAAGCATCTTATACATTGCAACGTTTAGTTTCAAAAGTGATCCTTGTTCTACAGGGTAATTATGTCAGGATTCCCCTAATTGGAGGAGATAAAAAACCAACTATATAATTATTCTCTTAAAGTTTGCTAAAATTGACTCAGAACTCGCATCTTATACATTGCAACGTTTAGTTTCAAAAGTGATCCTTGTTCTACAGGGTAATTATGTCAGGATTCCCCTAATTGGAGGAGATAAAAAACCAACTATATAATTATTCTCTTAAAGTTTGCTAAAATTGACTCAGAACTCTCTCAGCAAAGAATCCCTTTCTGAAAAACATTATATTTTCCCCTTCATTGTTTTATTTTTTAAACTTTCAGAAAGCATCATGGCAATTTCAGAGAACAACATGAAATTTCTCTGTGAGAAGTTGTATAGCATCCAGAAAAATGGATGTTTATGTGTTTGTAACTACTACAGTGAAATTTCCTTAAAAAGTGGAGGACAGGAATAACTGGATACTATCTTTGCATTCCTGGTATAATATCTAGCACATTCAGTTAATGTTAAGTTGTGATGAGACAAGCTGTTAGATCACAAAAATATTGTGAATATCACAGAGTCAGTGGAAACTTTCCAAACTAATGTTTTAATTGCACACTTTTGAAATGACATTAACTTTCTATTGTTTTTCTTGATAGGTGGTATATTTTACAGCTCTTTTCCCATATGTTGTCCTACTCATCCTGCTAATACGAGGTGCAACTCTGGAGGGTGCATCAAAAGGCATTTCATATTATATAGGAGCACAGTCAAACTTTACAAAACTTATGGAAGCTGAGGTAAGACAATTTGAATTTCAAATTATCTGAGAAGGTAAACCTTAAAAGCAAATACCAAAAATCTTTGGTTACAGATAAAAAGTATCATAATGTAGTAGCTTGCAAAAGATATACAGTTAAACTTATTAGTGTTTCTGTCCAATAGGATGTCTGACTTAGCTATTTACATTACACTAATGCTCTCTTATTGGAAGTGAGAATCATTTTAGCAATAGGATTCTAAAAGTTTTTTTATTCATATAACTGATTCTATTTGACCACAAAGATTTGGAGCTTATTAATCTGACAAATAATATTTCATGCATGAATACCTACAAATTGATGACTACAACCATGTGACTTATTGGATAAACTCATAGGAGATTTAAAGATTACAGTTGAAAGTTTAATAGACTAATATATATTTTAACTTTCTTCAAAAGTTAATATCCAAAAAAAGTAAAATCACATTTCTATAAACAAAATTGTTACTGTTACCAGAAACACAAACATGTGCCATGAATATGAATTGGGTAACCCTATTTTAACTTTGGTCCACCTCCAGATAATGGTTGTCTGTATCACAGGTACATAAATACTTTTATAATTTTGACTGTAAGGAACATTAAAAATAAGTGTAGTCTATACACTAAGCTTGTATTGATAAAAGTGAAATGCTTTCACTTTTTTAGTCAAATCTAGTAGTGTTTTCCCAAATGGATATTTGTTTTAGTTTGTTATGATGTTCTTTGTGCAACCATGCTTATTTCCAGTAATTGCTATTTTCTAAATACAGTCATACCTCGTTTTATTGCACTTCACTTGATTGCACTTCCCAGTTAATGTTGTTGTTGTTTTTTACAAATTGAAGGTTTGTGGCTACCCTGTGTTGAGCAAGTCTATTGGCACAATTTTTCCAACAGCATTTGCTCTCTTCATGTGTCGGTCACATTTTGGTAATTCTTGCAATACTTTGAACTTTTAAATTGTTAATATATTTGTTCTGGTGATCTGCGATCAGTTATGCTTCATGTTAGTATTATAAATATTTCGGGGTATCATGTGTTCTGACTGTTCCACCCACCAGCCGTTCCCCTGTCTCTCTCCCTCTTCTTGGGTCTTATTCTCTGAGACATAGCAGTATTTATATCAGGTTGATTGATAACCCCACAATGGCTTCTAAGTGTTCAAGTGAAAGGAAGAGTTGCACATCTATCACTTTAAAACAGAAGCTAGAAATGATTAAGCTTAATGTGGAAGGCATGTTGAAAACCAAGATACACTGAAAGCTAGGCCTCATGCATCAGTCAAGTTGTGAATGGTGGAACAAAAGGGGACATGTGTAATACTTTCAACACTAAAGATAAATTAAAAAAATAAAAAGTTCTTGAAGGAAATTAAAAGTTCTACTTCGGTGGGGCACAAATGATAAGAAATAAAAACAGCCTTGTTGCTGATATGGAGAAAATTTTAGTAGTCTGAATAGAAGATCAAAACATCCACCACATTCCATTAAGCCAAAGCCTAATCCCGAGGGAAGGCCTAACTCTCTTCAAGTCTATGAAGGCTGAGAGAGGTAAGGAAGCTGCAGAAGAAAAATTTCAAGCCAGCAGAGGTTGGTTCATGAGATTGAAGGAAAGAAGCCATCTTCATAACATAAAAGTGAAAGGTGGTAAAGCAGCAAGTGCTCATGTGGAAGCTTCAGCGAGTTATCCAGAAGATCTAGCTAAGATAGTAAAGGTGGTTACACTAAACGATTTTCAATGTAGATGGAACAGTCTTCTATTGGAAGAAGATGCCAACTGGGACTTTCATAGCTAGAGAGGAGAAGCCAATGCCTGGCTTCAAAGCTTCAGAGGACGGTCTGGTGACTTGAAGTTGAAGCCAATGCTCATTTAGCATTCCCAAAACCCTAGGGCCCTTAAGAGTGATGCCAAATCTACTCTGCCTCTGGCTCCATAATGTAACAACAAAGCCTGGAGGATAGCACATCTGTTTACAACATGGTTTATTGAATATTTTAACCCACCATTGAGATCTACTGTTCAGAAAAAAGATTCCTTTCAAAATATTACTGCTTATTGACAATGCACTTGGCCACCCAAGAGCTCTGCTGGAGTTGTACAATGAGCTTAATGTTGTTTTCATGCCTGCTAACCCAACATCCATTTTGCAGCTAAAAAATCAAGGAGTAATTTTTATTTTCAAGTTTATTATTTAAGAAAAACACATTGTAAGGCTATAGCTGCCATAGGTAGGTAGTGATACCTCTGATGGATCTGAGCAAAATCAATGGAAAACCTTCTGGAAAAGATTCACCATTCTAAATACCATTAAGAACATTTGTTATTCATGAGGAAGCCAAAATATCAACATTAAAAATATATGTCAACATTAACAGGGATTAATACCAATTATCATGGATTATTTTGAGGGGATCAAGATTTCAGTGGAGGGAGTAACTGCAGCTGTGGTAGAAATATCAAGAGAACTAGAATTAGAAGTGGATCCTGAAGACTGACTGAATTGCTGCAATCTTCTGGTAAAACTTTACCAGATGAGGACTTGCGTCTTATGAATAAGCAAATCATTTTCTTGAGATGGAATCTACACCTGGTGAATATGTGGTGAAGGTTGTTGAAATGACAACACAGAATATAGAATATTACATTAACTTAGTTGATAAAGCAGCAGCAGGGTTTGAGAGGATTGGCTCCACTTTTGAAGGAAGTTCTACTGTGGGTAAAATGGCATCAAACAGCATCACATGCTGCAGAGAAATTGTTCCTGAAAGGAAGAGTCAATCCATGCTGCAAACTTCATTGTCTTATTTTTAAAAATTGCCACAGACACCCCAACCTTCAGCAGCCACCACCCTGGTCAGTCAGCAGCCATGAACATTGAGGGAAGACCCTCCACCAGCAAAAAAATTACTAATCACTAAAGGCTCAGATGATGGTTAGCATTTTTTAGCAACAAAGTATTTTTTAATTTCCCCCCTTCCAGTTTCATGTTTTTTATTAGCAGGCTTTATTTTTTTTAGAACAGTTTTAGATTTTTCAGAAAGATCAAGCAGATCATACAAAGGGTTCTCATAGTCCTATTATGATTATCTTACAATAGTATGGTCTATATTTTATAAGTCACTCTTCAGTGATTTACCATGGCTCTGAGCACAAAATCCAGAGTCCTTGTGATGGTCTATAAAGTTCTGCATAACCAGGGCCTGCCCACCTCTCCAATGTCCTCTTGCTCATTTTTGCCAGAGAGGCCTCCTTTCTCTTCCTCACACATACCAAAATTGTTCCTGCCTCTGAACCTTTGCACATTTATTCCCTTTGCCTGGGATGCTTTTTAGCAGTGAAATATTTTACGTTAAGGTATGTACATTGTTTTTTAGATATAATGCCACTGCACATTTAATAGACTACAGTATAGTGTAAACATAATGCCTATATGAACTGGGAAACCAAAAATTCATTTGACTCACTTGATTGCAATATTCACTTTATTGTGTTATTTGCTTTATTGTGGTAGTCTTCAACAGAACCTGGAATATCTCCGAGGTATGCCTGTACTTACAATTTGGATATTTAATTATTTGCTATAGAAATTTTCTGGTAAGCATGTCAAATTTATTCATAGAATAAATTTGTTTTTATTCATGGAAATCCATCTTTTATCTTTTTGAAAATTGACGTGTCTATCTCTGGTCTTTGCTTACCTTTCTTGTGCCCAAATAATTTTCACTCCATAATCAACCACAAGAGCCCTAACTTGGTTTAGACCTATGAGGTTTTATGATTTTAATCTTGGAAATTAACATGCTTTGATGTGTTCACAGACCATCTGTTGATTTCTTTGTTTATTTTAGGCCTCTCATCTTTTAACATTGTTTGTTAATCTCTTCCCAACTCAAAGACCGTATTTCATGATGAATAAAAACAAAAATATGGATTAGATCCATTATCTTCTCTATATTAGGTTATTAAACAAGATAAACTGTTAATGCATTTTTGGAATGGTAAAGTGCTATATAAATATGACCACACACTTATTTAAATTATTGTTATTATATTATACTACAAGGGCAGACAAAAGTAGGTTTACAGTTGTAAGTACTCAAAACAGAGATCATAAATCTATTGTAACAATCATAACCTGCATGTCTTTTTTCATACAAACAACTGTAAACCTACTTTTGCCAATCCCTGTATGTTATTCTAGATGCAACATTTTCCCTAAGAAGTGGAACATTCATTTTCTTTCAACATCATAACGTTGATCATAGTTGGAAAGTCCTTTCCCTATTCTTTAAGTGGCTTTTACAAGACTCAGATCACCTGGGCTTTACAGTTCCTTGAAACTTTCCTGAAAATATTCTACGAATATTTTATATTGGTCTGTGTTTCTGTGTCTGAATTAACTCTACTTTCTTTATTTTTATTGTTGACACTGTTACAGATATCCTCATTTCCCCCCACCCTTTGCTCTTCTACACCTAATCCCCACCCCCCCTTTCCCTCTGGCATTCACCACACTGTCCTCTGTGTCAATGGGTTATGCATATATGTTCTTTGGCTAATCCAGTCTGCCCCTCTGCCCTCCCCTCTGGCGGCTTTATAAGATCAGAACTAAACCTAATGCTTTTTGTGAAACATAAAATTTAATCCTCCCACCTCCCCACTGCACTACCTCCACTTCTTTTTCTTGGGGTTTGCTGGCAATTAGAATTTTTTCTTAGATTTTTAAAATTTCTCTCTGGCCACAGAGCATGGGATCATAAGTATATATTTTTCCTTATCACTGATTATGTGATCTCTATTGAGATCTCTAGAAGAGTAGAGAACCATACAAATGTATAGCCAGAGGGGTCTTCAGTGATTATTTTACTAACTCATTTTACAGTGATAATATTGAGACCCAGAAAGATTCAGATTTAGTTAAGTTTAGACAGCCAGTTTCTGCATCTTGAATTAAGATTTCCTAATTCCTAAAGCAATGATCCTGTATATAGCTATGAGATTGGTAGGCATGGGTATTACAACTATGTTTGGGATTTAGCTTCAGTGTTCTTTACAACCTTAGGTAAACATTATGACTCACACCTGCCATACCATTTCCAGCTCCCCCTAATTCACATATGAAAACATAATATCAACTAAAAGAAGCTGAGACCAACATAAGCATGTTATTTATCTTTTAATATATACAACTGCCTAAGAAAAAAGAGAGTACTTTATTTATAACATATTTTTATTATATCTAAGTAAAATAACCATGTTCTATCTATCTATTCATATATTTCCTACTGGCTTCCTGACATTATAAAGCAATGATAGTGCAATAATAATCTAACATCAAGCTGTATTCTGAAGACCTGGTAATATTTATTTTGCTGCCTAAAAATTTTATTTCTATTGTAATTGAAAATAGATTATATACATTTCAGGGAGAAAATTATTGTTTTTAACTTCCATAAACAACAAGTATCAATTTATGATTTTTTTCATAATAACAACAATAGCTACTATTGAGCATCTGCTAATTGCTTTGCATGTGCCTCACATCATTCCTAGGATACATTAAAATTGTTACTTTTGCCATTTCCATTTTATAGATGAAAGAACAGGTTTAAAGATGTTAAATACATTGAAGTCAAACAGAGTGGGAGTTATTGGATATAAACTTCATTCTTTTTGACTCCGGAGCTAGAACTCCTACTCATCCTGTTATATTGCCTGCTTTCACTGATGAGTCCTGTTTTCAGATGAACTAAAAATTAATTTTGCCCAAGTACAGGGTGTTCCAAAAATGTATACACACTTTAACAGCTGATAGCTCAATTGATGTTTCTTTCTTTTCAGATTTAACCCATTGGAATTAATAATCGGTTAAAAATGGGTATACATTTTTTGGGGCACCCTGTATATACCGACTCTATTATTTGAAATCTGCACAATTAGATTTTTTTTCTTTGGGGTAATGTTATAGCTGCAGAATTTCTTTGTTAAATGGATTTATCTAGATTAGTTTCTAAGATTAATTACTGTCCTTTAGCAAATACATAGGAGGGGTAATTGTGAAATAATAAATGGGTAGGATTAGATGAAGAATGGGGATGCTACTTAAAGTGATGAGACCAGCAACATGAGGCTCTAATCAAAACATGGAATGAGGGCCCTAGCCAGTTTGGCTCAGTGAATAGAGCATTGGCCTGCAGATTGAGGAGTCCTGGGTTTGATACCAGTCAAGGGCATTTACCTTGGTTGCAGGCTCGGTAACTGGCCCTGGTTGGGGCATGTGCAGGAGGCAACCAATTGATGTGTCTCTCTCACATTGATGTCTCTCTCTCTGTCTCTCTCCTCTCTCCCGCCCTCCCATTCCACTCTCTCTGAAAATCAATGAAAAATAGCCTCAGGTGAGGAGTAACAACAACAACAACAACAAAACACATGGAATGAGAGAATGGGGTGATCTAAGGGCTGCCTCAATGCATCATCATTGTTCAAAAATTGCCTAGAACTATCCTTGTTAAGAATTATGTTTTTATTGTTTCCAAATTGATATGTAAGAATTCCAATACATTTCCAGCACAGCTGTCTTTTTGGTGGAACTTGAAAACTGATTTTAAATTTATGTGAAAGAGGAAAAGGCAAAACAAAAAACAAAACAAGGTGTTTCTGAGGAAGTGAGGCACACTTGTCTTACCAGATATGAAGCAATATTATAATGCTATAGGTATTAAAATAGTACGGTGTTAACATAGATATAGACATACAGACCAGTGGAAAATAATAGTAATCTCAGAAATATTAATGAGTATATGGAACTTGATATGTGGCAGAGGTGGCAATGAAAATCAGTGGGGGAAAGGATGAACTATTCAATTGTATAATTGATATCCAATTGATATAATTGATAATATCAATTATCTTTGGAACATTGATATGTCATTTGGAGAAAAATGAATTGGGATTTCCAATTTAATATGCACAATATAAATTTCATGTGAACTGAAACCTAACAATATAAGCAAAACTTTAAATCTTTTAGAAGAAAATATAGCATAGTATCTTTATGACCTTGGGTTAAGGATTATTATTTTAAGGATTATTTTTTAAGTCAGATAAATCAAGGACAATACAAACAGGCAAGGATGAACAACCTTAGCTACATTAAAAGAACAACAAAATCTTTGTTTCATTTAAGAACACAATGTTAAGAGGTGAAAAAAATAAACCACAAAGTGTCAGAAAAAAATTTAACATATATATAGACAAAGGTTAGAATCCAAAATACATTATATATTCATAGAGATCCAATAAGGCAAATAAGCCACACAAAAATAGCAAAAGACATGAACAGGAATTTCACAGAAAAAACAACAACTATGGAGTAGAACACATAAAAACATGCCAAACATATGTCATTAGGGTAATCAACTCTCACTTCATAGTCACTAGATTAGACTGTATTAAAAATTCTGACCAATGTTATAAAAAATGTGCAGGAATGGAAACTCTCATAACCAGCTACTGGAAGTGCAAAGTGGTACAACAACTTTGAAGGATAATTTGGCAATATTTAGAAAAGGGGAAGATTCATATACCCTATGACATCACAGTGCCACAACTAGGTATGAGGACACACACAAGAATATTCACAGTTACATTGTTTCTAATAGCAAAATACTGAAGAAACTGAATGTCCATCAACAGGATAAAGGATAAAGTGTGGCATACACAGTGGGGCAATACAGCAGTAAAAAATTCTGTCATTTTTGACTTATAAAATTGAAATACCTCATGGTTCAAATTGATAAGGGATAAATTTCATACAATACTGACTGAAAAGGGAAGTTGTATAAGTTAATATGTATTAAGAAAACTTTTCTATAAACTCAAAAACATGCAAAGCTAAATGCCATTGTGTTTAAGTTTACATATTTATGTAGTAAATATACAAAGAAAAAACAAGAAAATGATAAACACAAAAGTCAGGATAGCAGTTACCACTGGAGGTGATAGGATTAAGAAGGGGGAAACTGGGTCTTCAAAAGACTGATAACATTTTATTCCTTAAGCTGAGTAGTGGGTACTTGGGTGTTTATTTCATTATATTTGTTCATTTGTATATATGAAATATTTTATGCAAATGAAAATTAAGAGTGTGTGTTTTAAAATATCAACTTATTTTCTCATAGATTTGGAAAGATGCTGCCACACAGATATTTTACTCCCTTTCAGTGGCTTGGGGTGGCTTAGCTACTCTATCATCTTATAATAAGTTCAATAATAACTGCTTCTCAGATGCCATTGTGGTATGTTTGACAAACTGCCTCACTAGTGTGTTTGCTGGATTTGCTATTTTTTCTATATTGGGACACATGGCTCACATCTCTGGACAGGAAGTATCTCAAGTTGTAAAATCAGGTATGGAATGCTATATATTATTAATTTTTATTAACTCAATGTAGTTCATTTAAGCAATACTAATATATTTTAGAGAAATTTACTTAAAGCACTCAAGATTTAGGGTATTGCACTTCTTATTTCATCTTATATACTTTGGTTATTTTAAGGATGAGTAATTCTTAGATGATTTGAGAAAATAAGACTATACCAGGGAACAATTTAAGATTTTTTTCTGAATTTTGTTTAGTTTTTAATATGAATTACTTCCTGCACAATTATAAGTATCAGAAATCATGATAAGCACTTTACATGCATTATCTTTATTTGTGTGTATGCATGTATATAAAAGCGATTATATATATATGTGTGTGTGTGTGTGTGTGTGTCTACAGTATTGATCTGAATTTTAAACACACATTAATATCATATAGATAGAAACCCAAGTGACTTTGCCCAGCTGTGTCCAACCTGAACATCATTTGGTTAATGATTCTTTTAGAATTTCTAGGGTAAGATAATTTAGGTTCCTGGAGTTTAAGAAAGATATTATTCTTCATCAATCTTAAAAAAAAAATAGAGTCAAAATCAATGAAATAATTACGATTTCTTATATGAGAAATGTACCATTTCTAAAATTGACCTCTCTAGCTTAATTCACATCATGGATTCACATCGTAACCAAGTCAAATCTTTTTAAAAGTGAAAGTGAAATAGTTGCTAAAAACATAGTTCATGGATTGTGTTACCAAATTAGAATGAGATTTTTCTAGTACTTTATTTTGAAAATGTCCAAATATGGGAATTTTTTTGGCAACTAATTTAGATTAAAATGTCATGCATTTTTCTTAGGTTTTGATTTGGCATTTGTTGCTTATCCAGAAGCTCTAGCCCAACTCCCAGGTGGACCATTCTGGTCTATATTATTTTTCTTCATGCTTTTGACTTTGGGTCTCGACTCTCAGTTTGCTTCCATTGGTAAGTAAGACTCCCACTGTTAGCCTATCTCTTTTATATTGTACTCATGTTTCTTCTACTTAAAATTATCTTTTTCTTAACTCTTGTTGCTCCCCTAGGTTTTACTCTCAGAAAAATCTTTCTGAAAAATTTTTAACTTAAATTAAAAAATAAAAAGTATTCATGAATCAAACACCCAAAGGAACAAACATTAATATGTTATCATATTTGCTTCAGATATTAAAAAATGTTGATACATAGACATATAGGTCTTGCTAATTCACAATTTGTTGCCATTGTGACAGGCAACTGGATTATTTCCAGTTTTTAAAACTTACACAAACTACTGCAATGGCTATTCTTGCACATGGCTCTATGTATTCATAAAAATTTTCCTTAGGTATACACCAAAAAATTCTGAAACAGTCTTTATTATATCGTCTTCTTACATAAAACATTTTAATAGTTTACTGTTTATGGGGCAAAGTCCAGCCTCCTCTAATTGACTTTCAAAGCCCTCAAATATTTCAAATATATTTCTTAATCCTTTCACTCAAACACCCTTCTACTTTTAGCCAGTACCCTGTTTCATGAACACTTTCTTTTTTTCTTTTTTAAAGGTTGGTTTTAATTTCTTAATATACTGATATGAAGTTCAAATTCTTCTATAAGATTTTTAGATTATTGTAATTATTTGTATAAAATAATCAATGATTGGGTTTGGTGGCTTATGGGAATACATTTATTTCTTAACCTGGAAGGCCTTTCTGTATCCATGTTATTTATTCAAATACTCACCTTTTTAAAAAGTTGTATTAGACTTCTTCCTTCCCTATAACTCTTTCAAACTACTTCAGCCCCCAGGGACCTGTTACCTTATAGTTGCTACCAATGAAACACTTTATAAAACAGACTAAAAATGACAAATCGAGCTGCCTTTGATTTTTATCAGAACCGACAAGTGGTGACTGCCAAATTGAAAGGATCTTAAGGGTTTTTAAAAGCTACGATTAAGGCTAGACTATTTTCTCAATATATATTTGTAAATTTCATTAATAGAAGTTGAATTCTGTGATTAAACTTATTGACAAATGAGTTGACATATAACATGCCATTTTTCCCTCTTCTGAAGAAACAATTACAACAACAATTCAAGATTTATTTCCCAAAGTGATGGCAACAATGAGAATTCCCATAACTTTGGGTTGCTGCATGGTTTTGTTTCTCCTTGGTCTCGTCTGTGTAACTCAGGTATATTATAGTATTTTTTTCCATAGACAAAATATTACTTGGAACATACTTTATAATCTCAATGAGAAAACCACAGTTTAAGAGAATGTTTAATGACAAGTCCAAGTCTGACTTGGATCAAGGTTTTCTGAATTTTAGTTCAGACTGTTTGCCATTATAGCACAATTTCAATAAGTATATTTTGCAGAGGGGCAGGAAGCTCACTAATGAACAATTTCCCCAATTACAATAAAGTTAGAGACTTTAAACATACACTATATTTATTGGCCACTATTACAGAATACACATATCATTTTAATAATTAACTATTCTAAATGCTTTTTTCCAAGTTACTTCATACAGAAAAAAAGATCATTTTTGAGATTTAAATCCATATTTGTGTTCACGTTTGAAAACATTCCTTTTCACATTTTTGGCAGAGGTGAAATCAAGGAGCATATGCTAAAATAAAATTAATAATTCAATTTGAATGCTTAATAAATCATAAAAACAATTAAAACTATACTTATAAGTAATTAATTTTTTGATAGGCTGGAATTTACTGGGTTAATCTGATTGACTACTTCTGTGCTGGATGGGGCATTATGATTGCAGCTATACTGGAATTAATAGGAGTCATCTGGATTTACGGTAAGTGGTAACTCTTAGAATTACTCTTTCTACTAAAGTAATTTAGTTTTATTCTTTTCCATTGTGTGTATTATAATAGTAAAGTATAATATAACTGGTAAAATATAGTATAAATAAAATGTAAATGTGTATCCTTCATTGCTGTAGTATAGGAAAATGTTCAGACAAAACTTGAGGCCACAATGATTAATGGAGGAACATATGAGCAAGGACTGAATGCACTCTGTTGGTTGTTTTGTTAGGAGGGAACAGATTCATTGAAGATATAGAAATGATGATTGGAGCAAAAAGGTGGATATTCTGGCTATGGTGGAGAGCTTGCTGGTTTGTCATTACGCCTATTCTTCTGATTGTAAGTATTAATATTCCACGAATTTAGTATAAATAATATATATTTAAACATCTCTGAGATAAAATTGAAAAATAACTCACATTGAAGACAAAAAGGCAAACAAATGTCATAAATTAATGATTTTTCAACTTTTGCTTTATGACTGGTGCCTCCAAGTTGCCTAAATTAAAATGTCTTTGCAGTATTATTTTTGAGCCCATAGGTTTAAACATTTACTATTTGAGAAAATAGACAGGCTCCTATAGACTTAAAATTCCAACATATTTAAGAATTACCAGTAGGACAAATAAAAATAAATCATTCATTTTTTCATTCTATAATAAATATGCTAGGTACAGAAAAATACAAATATGCATATAACCCATACTCTAAATATACTAATTGCTAAGAATCAACAAAGATTCCAATGCATATTTTTTTCTCTTTATGGGAGGTACTTAGTATATGAAATTACTAAAAGAAACTCACCTGTGTCAATAGAGGCAACAGTTTATGTTAACAAATTCAACAGTTGCTATTTTGGAGCTGAGGGAAAGCAAAATATGTCTTCTGGAAGACAAGACATATAGACATACAATCTATACTAATAAAAGGGTAATATGCTAATTAGACTGGACATTTTCCGGACATCCTTCCGAACAAAGCCATGGCGGCAGGAGCTGAGGCAGAGGCAGTTAGGGATGATCAGGCTGGCAGGGGAGGGCAGTTAGGGGGTGATCAGGCCAGCAGGGGAGGGCAGTTAGGGGGCAATCAGGCTGGCCGGGGAGCAGTTAGGGGCATCAGGCAGGTGAGTGGTTAGGAGCCAATGGTCCTGGATTGCAAGAGGGATGTCTGACTGCAGGTATTGGGCCTAAACTGGCAGTCAGACATCCCCTGAAGGATCCCGAATTGGAGAGGGTGCAGGCTGGGCTGAGGGACCCCCCCCCATGCACAAATTTTGTGCACCAGGCCTCTAGTCTTTAAATAACAGTTCAGGGCAGTAAAGGCCGAATGCCAAAATAACACATAATGAGATGGAAATTACTATTGACTAGAGATAACGGTGGATGTGTGGTGGTTACTAAGCTTCATAGAGGATGTGTTCCGGTTCTTATTGCCTCCATGCTTCAAAGGTTTTCCTACAAAAGGCCATTAAATAACTTGATCTAGAATTTGTTTCACATCTGAAGTATGTTTGTTTTTAGAGGGAATTAAGTTGTGTGTGTGTGTGTGTGTGTGTGTGTGTGTGTGTGTGTGTGTTTAACATTATAAGGTCAGTTTTAAATTGTGAGCAGTTTAAGACTAGATGTGTTGAATTAAAATATTTATATGCCCCATATTTTTTGCTAAATGACTTTGACAGTGCTACTAAATATTGTTTGGCCTTTTTGACAAGTCTCCATAATAAAATAAAATCCTTATAAATTTAGAAGACCTAACTAGTCTTTTAGCCAGCCAACTTTGATTACATAAATTTGACAACTGAATTTATCTATCATCTATCTTCTATTATCTATCTATCTATCTATCTATCTATCTATCTATCTATCTATCTATCATCTATCTATCTATCATCTATCATTTTAATCCTCACCTGAGGATATGTTTTTATTGATTTTGGAGAGAGAGGAAGGGAGAGAGAGAAAGAGAGGGAAAAATTGATGTGAAAGAGAAACATGGATTGGTTGCCTCTTGTACACACCCTGACCTGGGTCAAACCGGAAACCTTGGTATGTGCCCTAACTGGGAATCAAACCCACAACCTTTTGGTGTATGGGATGATGCTCCAACCAACTGTGTCACCGGTCAGGGTGACAACTGAGTTTATTTATAAATGCAAAGGTATTAAATATTAAATGACATACATCATAAGCCATTTATATAAAGTTATGCATATTAGACTCCACTATCCCTTATTTATTCTCTTTTAGCTATGTAAAATTATGGTAAGTGTAAAATATATTTAAATTTCTGTAATTAACTTAATCTATTAAATTGTAAAATGAGATTTGAATATCTATTTTATAAAGATTCTTGTATTCTAAATACATTTAAACTAAATTTAGAGGAACTACTAGGTGATTTTTGGTTTTGATTTTGTTTTACAGATTTCTAAATACACAATTAGTTTTAATGCTGCAACATGTTTTTTAAAGGCATTTTTTAAAAAACGTGGCCTTAATGTGTTTCAGTTTTAAGATTCAGATTTCACTGTTTTGCCAAACACACATTGAGCTTGTTTTTTTCTCAAGAGGCTGGAAGTGATGTGTGCTTTGGTAAATATATATGTAATACTAGTAAGTGAATGTGTGTGAGCTTGGGTGTGGAGTAAGGGATACTCTGTGCAGTGAGAAATAATAGAAATAATTGCTAAGCAAGGAGCATGTTCACTAAAGTGTATTTTACATTCTCATTAAATTAATTGATATGCTCGCTAGCTAATGGTTTAAAATAAAACCATGCTATTATAAATAAAAGTTATAAGTCTGTTAACAGAATATCTCAGATATTATTTTACTTACAGTCTGCTATATTTTATGGTAAAGTATTTTATTGAAATACATGTTGGACAAGTATTTGTATTTTTTATAAATATGCGGAGGTGCTAATTTTAATCTATTCAAAGCCAAATATAAGTCATTTAGATTGGTCCACTTAGTATTGTTATCTTCTGGCTAGTTATCTGATTATCTTAGTTGCTTGAATGTATTTTCATTGTAATTTCTTTTGATAAATTATTTCTAAGGAATGGAATCAAATTGCTAATAATTAGTGCAATTGGAATCATTAGTGCAATAAAGTCTGATCTTTAGCATTGTCCTTTCATATGTTAACTTTCACAGACAATATTTATCTGGTCACTGGTGAAATTTAATAGACCTACTTATGGCGAAATTCCATACCCGGACTGGGGAGTTGCTTTAGGCTGGTGTTTGATTATTTTCTGCATTATTTGGATTCCAATTATGGCTATTATAAAAATAATTCAAGCTAAAGGAAACATCATTCAAGTAAGTACATTATTTGTTCACCACCCCAAATCAAGTGTCCTTCCATCACCGTTTGTCCCCCTTTTACCCTTCCTTTTTTTTTTTCCTTTTACCCTTTCTTACCTTTCCCCAGCTCCTTTACTTCTGGTAATCGCCATACTGTTATCTATGAGTTGTTTTTTTTTTGGGGGGGGGGGAAGGGTTTGCTTAATTTCTTCACCCTTTTCACCCAGTACCCCCACCCCTCCCTCTGCCAGCTGCCAGTCTTTTCTCTATATCTATAAGAATGTTTCTATTTTATTAGTTTACATATAGGTGATGTATTATAGAACTGTACCCCTGAAAGCTATATAATTTTATTAACCAATGTCACCCCAATAAATTCAATTAAAATTAACATTATTTGTACTTCATTTAAAGCACTATGATCAAACTAAAGATTAACTTACCAATATGTTGGTAATATGAGCTTATGACCATGAGATCAAATTAATCACTCTTTCCATTAGGCTACTTCTGTATCTGAGACAAACATCCATTACTATGTGCATAGCATTGTATTACACTATACATATATTTGTGTGTCTCCTTATACTAGACTATAAGGTCCGTTAAGAAGAAGTCTTGTCTTGTTTGTTGCTGTAGCCTCAGGTGCCATTAGAGTGCTTAGCACATAAGTTATCATGTCTACACTTGTACTAAGTTTTCCTGAAAATGATGCAAAAGCAAAGCAAATGACCTTTTTTTGTGTTATATCTATAATCTTCACTTGTAAAACCTGGTCTGAAAAACAAACAAACCCACTCTGTTTATAATATATATCCTAATAGAATGTTTATACTGGGGAAAGCCTGGTAAATTATCTTGAATCCAAACTAGGTCCTGAGTCACCCCTCTTCCTTGGAGGCCTAGGGGGATGGAGTTGATTATGACACATCATTAGGGCATAGGGCAATAATAAGGTAGGCTCAGTAGTCAGATTTAAAATATATATATATAATTTCAGAGAGGAAGAGAGAGAGAGAGTGAGAGAGAGAGAGAAACATCAATGATGAGAGAGAATAATTGATTGGCTGCCTCCTGCACGCCTCCCACTGGGGATCAAACGTAACCTCCTGGTACATAGGTTGACACTCAACCACTGAGCCATGCCAGCTGGGCTCAGTAGTTGGATTTAAAATAAATATCTAAGCCCATTCAAGAATGGATCTAGATTGTTTTACCCTGGAACTCCCTTTCTTTGGTTCTTGAAACTTTTCAGGTATACACTGGTTTAGATCCCCACCAAACAGTCACCCTGAGGCTAGGGCAAAGAAATTTAACATTCTAAAAAAAGTACTTTGATATTTATTTACAGATTGTAGCACTTAAGTTCTAAGACAGCTTTCCCCCCCCCCCCTCATTTCAGCGTATTGTAAGCTGCTGCAGACCAGCTCCTAACTGGGGTCCATACCTGGAACAACACCGTGGGGAGAGATATAAAGACATGGTGGATCCTAAGAAAGAGATTGACCATGAAATACCTACTGTCAGTGGCAGTGGAAAACCAGAATAAGTTCTAATTTTAAAAAATATGTGCTTGTGCAATGTGATTATTTTAGAGAAAATTTTTATTTATTTGTATGTCAATTGAATAAAATGTATATATTATGTTCATAATAGTATAACAGCTATTTTTTCCCATTTAAGCAGGAATGTAATATAAAAATGTTTAGCAATGTGCCTATTATATTTCTTTTTAGATGATCTATCTGTATTAACACACACATAGCTGTCTCTATTTCACAATAACATTTTTGTACATTTTACCATAATATATTGAAGGCTTTAATTTGAGCAGGTTATTTAGAAACTAGTTATATTTTCTATTGTACAAGTTTTATAATATTACTTGTTTATATTTTCTTGTTATACAATCTTTTATTCCCCATAAAGCTGGGGAAAATAAATCAGTATATTTAAAAGAAAGTATTAAAATTGAAGGCCTCACTTAATTAGAAATGGTATACATATATGGAATAAATGGACTGTATATATCACATGTGGATATAGTTTAATACTTTTGATCCAAAAATGTCTAAAAACTTTAGGTATTAATGGCTAACTTTTTCTATGTGAACGTAGTAGTTATGTCCTTTATTTACAAATAGTAAAATAAGACAGAAAAATAAGGACCCTGTGTACAGTAAGTGATAAATCTAGAAAATAGAAACCAGAATCTTTAAGTACTTCCTTCCCCATATAATCTCTTCCTTAGGTTATATTTGGAAGAAAAATATGACCCATCTAATTTCTACTATTTTAGAAAATTAAGAGTAGTTCATTGTACTCTCTGAAATCTAGCTGTAATTTCAAATAGAACATGGAACAAACTATGAGTGAGGAAATGGCTTCAATCAAATTTAAAAATTTATGTTGTAATATATTGTTAATAGATCAAATAGAATGATTTTGTCTTATTTGAATATGTTACTACTTATGGGTGATAACTTGTTTACATCCTTATAGGAGAAATTTGTTAAACTTGTCAAGAATGAAAGAAACCAAATTAGAAAGTCCTATGTCCCAGTTTCCTTACAGAAGATAATGAAAACATATTACATCATTCATAGTTTTTTACAGTGATAACATATTATTGACAATTGGTTGAAACATCACAGCCTAGGATGATGAACATTGCCTTAATATGTAAGACATTTTTCAACTATTTTTAAAGTTTTTAACCTGGGCTTCAGAGAACATATGGAAGGCAGCAGGAAACACACCAGGTGTTAGACTGGTGGGGGTCACACTGGTCCTGGTTTCAACAACCTCGGTACTTGAGTTCTGGCTAGGAAAGAATTCAGAGCCAACACTTATTTATTTATTTATAAAATCACAGAGATGGAAGAAGTAATTTGTAGGAGAAATGGGCTTATGAAACAAGTTATAGAGGTAAAGGAAGGGCCCTTGGAGTTTGGGAGTGAGGAAGGTAATGGTAAGTGCCTGGGGACAGGGAAAGGAGAGGGGAAGGCAGGGAGTGCTCCCAGGAGGGAGAGTGCACTGGGTCCTCATCCTAAAGGTTTTAAGGGTGGAAATTTTAGGGGAGGTTCCAAGGGAAGACTTTAACAGAATAATTAGCAGCTTTCCAGGTGTTTCTTTTCAGGGTCTAGGTCTCCACTGATTGCTTGGTTGGCACCAGGGCAAGGGGTCATTATCCAATGCAGCTGGTCCTGAGGTCAGCCATGGGGCCACTTGTCTGGTTTTGCTGCTTTTCTGGGCTTGGAGCTGAAATGCAACTGAGGCCTAGATGTTACCTCTAGGGAGGAAAGGTCAGGGGGTCCAAACTGCAAGACCAGCGATATGCTAGGGGAGGAAAGGTCACCCTGGGGGTGAGGTCCCACCCTACGATTGTCCTTTGCTAGGCACCTGGGGCTTTCCGCCCTGGTGCCCTTCTGTACCTGGCCCATCATCCTTGCTCTGCTCATGTCTGTCTAACTGCCTACCACCTAAGTAAAATGATAGGCAATATTATTCTATGTGTATGTATGCATGCATTTTTCTAAGGAAAGTATCCATAATCTTCAACAGAATATCAAAGAGATCTGTGGCTCAAAAGTTTAAAAACCATACATACCACTGCTAGCTTTTCTTCTTGGCAAGTAATAAATAAAAGGAATAATTTTAAACTTTAATTTCTTATACATTTTAAATTCATTTTCTTCCTTTAGATTGAAGATTATAGGAGTAAGGAATTAAAGCATTTTTAAATTTATACTAATAATTGGTTTTGAGAGGAGTGGGCATGTAGGTAGGTAAGCAGGTAGGCCTGTAATTGAATGATCTCAGTGAGTTATGTACATACATATAAGATAAACTCATCTTAGATATTTTGAGGGTTTTCTTTGAGGGAAGGTAGGTCAAATGCTGTTAGTGAATTTCCATAGATTGTTAACTGAGTTACACTGGATTTTATAAAGTATTATATGAAATAGATGGGTGACTAGAGCTTAAAAGTACTTTATTCCCTTAATTTTAATCCATATTATACCACAGGTATTCTGCCATTATATTTTGATGCTATTTGAGGTGTGGATTTTTTTTTATCAAATATAAAAATGCATGCTATTTTCTATAGGTGATTCTTGCAATTCAGGAAAGATTTAGTTACATTTCTAAGGAAATGTATACTAATAATAGAGGAATATGCAAATTGGCCGGGATGCTGTCAAGTAATGACCAATCAGGATGGGGGAGGGGCTCGGGGGAGAGCTCTCAGCATACCTGCGCTGGCCTGGGTCTGAAGGGAACAAAGAGGAAGGGAGAGCAGATAGGCAGTTAGGGGGATCAGGCCAGGAGGGGAGCACAGATAGGCAGTTAGGGCCATCAGGCTGGCAGGCGAGAGCAGTCAGGGGGATCAGGCCGGCAGCGGGGAGCAGTTAGGGTGATCAAGCCAGGAGGGGAGAGCAGTCAGGGGGATCAGCCTGGCAGGGGAGAGCACTTAGGGCCATCAGGCCGGCAGGGGGGCAGTTAGGGGCATCAGGCAGGCAGACAGGTGAGCGGTTAGGAGCCAGTGGTTCCGGATTGCGAGAGGGATCCCGGATTGGAGAGGGTGCAGGCTGGGCTGAGGGACACCCCCAACCCTGGGCACAAATTCTGTGCACCGGGCCTCTAGTAATATATAATTGGCAGTGGGAAAAGGATGATGGGGAAGAAACCCCCTTTAAGAGCTTACTACAAAGAGTAAGAATGTGTCTGATTCTTTTCACGGAGGTGTAAAGCACAGATCTTAACAGAGTACCTGGGTGCTCAATGACAGCTTATTATTACTACTACACAGATTTCACACAAAAAAATAGCATTCTGCATTAATGGAAAGTGTCCCATCAAATCCATTTACTTTAATGTAAACTTGGAGACATGTGTGGAGCTGTATTGTAAACTATTAGGGAAAACCATTTTTCACACAAGTGAAATTTAAAATCACTATATCTTAACTAGATAATTTTCCTTCTCTATTGTGCTTCCATTCTTTCCCCAGTTAAATATATATTAGCAACTTCTAATCCAATGTAAATAAGCAAATTGATAAATATCTGGATTTTGTATCTTACTTGGCATCTCCTCTTTTAAAAATAAACTATTTGGTATAAACACACACAATCAAATTAATCCACTCAAAGTGCCTTTAATGATTGACTTCATAGTCAATACATTCTATACACATGCCAGTGGAATTAGGGTCAACTAATGCACCATTTACATCCTCAGTAACTAGGAAATGTTCCAATTCAACAAGCTTGTACTCTGCCATCCCGAGATTTACCAGGATTAGTTTCTGGATGACGACTGATTGTGGAAAATTAACTAACGTATCCTGAGAGAGATTGCTGATTGTAAGACTGTTAACAGTATTGCGCTTAGTTGACCAAGTAGAAGAGGATGATCTTACTAGTACAAAAACAGTTGAGTCTGATGATGACATTTGACGGTTTCTCTGTAAGAGAAGGAAATCACACATATATAGTTTATTGAGTTTAGCAATTTAAAAATACTACCAAATAACAACATGCTTAGTCTTGGTTAGCAAAATCAACTGCCTGTGCTCCCCTAAGAATTAGAGATTAAAAATCTGTTGAAGATCCAGAGACAGAGAAGCATTGATCAGACTGTCAAACCCCAGAGGGAAGGTAGGGGAGGGTGGGGGTAAGGGGGAAAGATCAACCAAAGGACTTGTATGCATGCATATAAGCCTAACTAATGGACACAGACAACAGTGGGGTGAGAGCATGAGTTGGGGAGGTTGGGGGAGGGTTATGGTGGGATAAGGACACATATGTCATACCTTAATCAATAAAGAAATTTTAAAAAAGAAATAAATGTTCTTATGGTAGTTGATCAAGTTCAATGCTAGAAATATCTAATCCCAAATGAATCTTAAACCCAAGAATTTATTCACTGTGCTTGAAAAGAAAGATGGTTTTTGATCTGAGATATCTTTATGAGTTTAATAAAATACTCTACTTATAAATGAAAAAAAATATGTTGAATGATTACATTGATTTGGAAATGTGATATTACCAAACACAGACTGAGAGGGAAAATATTTGAAAGTGCCTTTTAATGCTAAAATGCCATGTCCTTGCCTTACCTTTCTTGGGCAGTCCAGTAGGTCTGTATTTGGACTCAGTCTGACCCTTACTTAAAAGTACTTCATTTGCAACTTTAAATATCACCAGGTATATCACATTTTGGCTTGAATTATTTGTGAATGCCCCTAAAGTTCTCATAAAGATGGCTGAAAAGGAAAATACAGGGGAGGAAGAGGAAAACAGAAACATAGAGGCAGTAAAAGCCAGAGAAGAGAAGGTACAGATTCCTAAAACAGGAGGTAGTGGTGGAGAGTGGGCACTTTAAGCTGTACTTTTCAAGTGGATAAAAAGCTGACCATATCACTGAGTGACTTGGGTTTTTTTTTTCTATAACAAATCACAGCTGTCAAATCAGGAGTCAAGATGAGAAAAGTGTGGGGGGTAAAGAATAAACATCTGGGGCTCTATCAAGAGAAGGGGAATGAGGTGACCTTCCCTTACCCTTATTGTACCATTTTACTATTTTTTTACTTTCTTATACAACTCCCACCTCCACCCCCCACCCACCACATCCATGTATTCACCTAGTTTCATCTCTTTCCAATCTCTCTTACACCCTTTACCTGAAGCCGGTCTTTCCAGGAAAGAAACACGTAGGCGAACAAAATACCACCAATCAGGAGCAACAGGATACACATGGCTCCTCTTCGTCCTCTTCTATCTCTCTTCTCAGGCACTCAGGGGCTACTAGCCACTGGAACTCCAGAAGCCCCTGGCCAGTGTAATGGTCTTCCTACACTGCCTGGTGATACTGGGATACGCTTCAGCGTCCCGCCTTATATACTGGAGGGCACGTGACCTCACAATTGAGCATGCACGTAGGAGAACGATGTCACAATTTGATGACGCATAACCCACCTGGGGGAAACCAGGCGGCGAGTAAGAGCCATATGGGGTGAGTTCAGATTTCCAGGAAGCTGAAACATGATAGAGAAGTACAGACACCAAATTGGCTGGTTAAATGTAGTATTTTAAAAGTGCTCTTCCCTCCTCTCTTTCTTCTTTTTAAAGATATGTCTTTCTCTACTGCAACTACTCCACTATTCATTTAAAAAAACAAGTTAAAAAACAAGATAGAAATGTACCGTAAAAAGTAATTATCCACAAATTATAAGACTTTGTCAGAGACCTCCTCCATGCTCCCATTCCTATTTTAGGATTCACGCCAACCCTATAGAATTTAGATAATTATGTAAATTTGTGTTACTGTACAGTTTAAAAAAATAATTCAACAGTCATGTCCCCAAATAATTCTCACACTATTTTAAGCTTTAGGTGTTTCTAATACTGTGAGTACTTCTGGAAATGCAGAAACAGATTCAGGCGTTAAGTAAACTCATTTGAAACTAATACCTAAATCCACAGAGTTTGAGTCCAAAGAGAAACTCTTCCATTCCCTCACCTTCATCCCTGGCCCTGCAATCTTTCTACCTCCACTGGTTGACTTATGAGCATCAAGTATTTCATATTTTCCACCCAAGGAATTGAACACTATGTTTGGAATAGTATTCATGAAAACTAACAGATACAGAAAACATTGTACTAAACAAGTTAGAAATGTTCAAGAAATTCAGGTAAATGTACAAGATGACACTGAACTATAAAAAAGCCAGGATAATCTCAAGATGAGTGTCAAACTGCAGCTCATTAACTGCTTGGGGAATAACTCATCTTCATATAGATAGGATGGAGAGGAATTATATGTATAAACTTTTTATACCAAACTTATTTCCCAATTATGAGTTCAAAGCTTAAAAGATTTATTTATTCAATAAGTATTTATTATATACCCAAGCAAAGGTTAGGCACTGTGATGTATTCTGGGAGCATGATTATGAGCAAACAATAAAGTCTCTGCTCACCTGGAATATGCATTCAAGCATGGGAGATAAAATATTAATCAAATACCCACAGAAATGAATGTAAAAGTGCTAAGATAAGCATGTATTATGCTTGTAGTTCTCTGAGTTTCCTGGATCTTGAATTCATGTCTGACATTAAGTTGGGGAAAATTATTAGTTCTTATTGCTGCAAATATGTCTGCTTCTCCACTCACCTCTTATTCTTCCTCCTGTAGCCTCCTCCTCCTCTCTCTTTTATTCTGGTATCCCATTATGAATGTTACACCTTTTGTAGTTGTCTCTCAGTCATTGGTACTCTATTCTGGTCTTTTTATCAGTTTTTTTCCTCTTTACATTTAATTTCTTTCACTTTAATTTGTTTCAGTTACATTTGGTGTATAATATTATATTAGTTTCAGGTGTATAACCTCATTATTAAATATAAATATATATAACTTATGAAATGATCACCAATAAACCTAGTACCCATCTGACACCATACCTAGTTATCACAATATTGTTGACTATATTCCCTATGATGTACTTTACAAGCCTGTGACTATTTTATAACTACCAATTTGTACTTCTTAATCCTGCCACCTTTTTTACCCAACTCTCCCCTCCTCCCCGCAAATCTGGCAATTGTCAAAATGTTCTCTATGTACAAGTCTGTTTCTGTTTGTTTATTTTATTTTTTGGATTCCATATATAAGTGAAATCACCTGGCATTTGTCTTTCTAACTTATTTCACCCAGCACGATACCCTCTAGGTTCCTCCATGTTGTTGCTGATGGCAACATTTCATTATTTATTATGACTGAATCATATTACATTGTATATATACACCACTTCTTTATCCATTCATCTATTGATGAGCACTGGGTTGCTTCCATATCTCTGCTATTGTAAATAATGCAGCAATAAGCATATAGATTTATATGTCTTTTAGATTTAGTGTTTTCTTTGATAAATACCCTGAAGTGTAATTGCTGGATCCCTCTTTGTCTTTATATAGCCTTTGTTTTAAAGTCTATTTTGTCTGGTATAAGTATTGCTACCCCAGTTTTTTTCATTTGTTTCCATTTTCATAAAATACCTTTTTCCATCCATTTACTTGCAGCCTCTGTGTGTCTTTTGATGTGAAATGAGTCTCTGTTAGATAGCATATGTAAGGGTCTTATTTTGTTATCCATTAAGCCAATGTATACCTCTTGATTGGAGCATTTTATCCATTTGCATTTAAAATAGTTACCAATAAATATGTATTTATTGCCATTTTATTATTCATGTATTTTTTTTTTCTTAAAAAAGTCCCTTTAACATTTCCTGTAATACTGATTTGGTGGTGATGAACCCCTTTAACTTTTTCTTGTCTGGGAAGCTCTTTATTTGTCCTTCAATTCTAAACAGTAACTTTGCTGGGTAGAGTAATCTTGATTGTAGGTCCTTACTTTTCATCACTTTGAATATTTCATGCCGCTCCTTTTTGGCCTGCAAAGTTTCTGTTGAGAAATCAGCTGATAGTCTTATGGGAGCTCCCTTATCGGCAATTAGCTGCTTTTCTCCTGCTGCTTTTCAGATTTTTCCTTTGTCTTTAACTTTTTGCATTTTAATTATGATGTGTCTTGGTGTGGGCCTCTTTGGGTTTATCTTGTTTGGGACTCAGCACTTCCTGTACTTACTAGTAAATGTTTATTTCCATCACCAGGTAACAGTAGTTTTCCATCATTATTTCTTCAAATAGGTTCCAAATTTCTTGCTCTCTCTCTCTTCTTCTGGCATCCCCATGATGCAAATGTTGGTACACTTGAAGTTGTCCCAAAGGCTCCTTAAACTATCCTCATTTTTTGGATTCTTTTTCTTTTTGCTGTTCTTATTGGGTATTTACTGCTTCATTATCTTACAAATCTCTTATTTGATATTCTGCTTCATCTACTCCACTGTTGATAGCCTGTAAGGTATTCTCCATTTCACTTCATGCATTCTTCATTTATGACTGGTTCTTTTTTATGTTTCCTATGTCTTTGTTGAAGTTCTCACTAAGTTCCTCTGCTTTTCCCCTAAGCTCATTGAGCATCGTTATAACCAGTGTTTTGAACTCTGTATCTTATAGATTGCTTGTCTCCATTTTGTTTAGTTCTTTTTCTGGAGTTTTGTTCTGTTTCTTTCTCTCCTCATTTTGGCTCCCTCTCTGTGTTTGCTTCTGTATACTAGGTAGAGCTTCTATGTCTCCCAGTCTTGGTAGGGTGGCCTTATATAGTAGGTGCTGTGTAGGGACTAGTGGCACAGTCTCCCTGGTCACCTGAGCTGGGCATTCCAGGTGCACCCCCTTTGCTCATGTGAGCTGCATGCTCCCTCCTATTGTAGTTAAGCCTTGGTTGCTATTGGTACATGATTAGCTGACCTTCCAGCCAATCAGCTTTGAGGATGGGCTGCAACCATAATGGAGAAGCTGCTGTTCAGGGCCAACTCCATGGAGTGGAGTCACTTCAACAGGGTTCCAGTGCTCAATAATCTTCCCCTTGAGTGTGTCATTTGTGAAGGTGGTTGGATGGTGCTTCAATGTGGTCTGAAGCTGTCCACTGGGGGCACTGACTCTAGGGTCTCTCATAGGTGTAGGCCAAGGTTAGCTGCCACCTGTGCCTTCCCTAGGCCAGCCAGCCTGAGCTACAAAGAGATCTTAAGATGATTGCTACTTGTGCTGGGCTTGAGGGTGCCCAGAAGAGACCAAGCTGTGAACCAAGTCTGGCTGTCACTAGTGCCAGGCTGGGGTCACTTAGTAAGAGGTCAGGGGCATGCCCAAGCCAGATGCTGCTTATTTTAAAGATTTTAGGAAATTTTTAGCATGAGCCAAGAAAGGCCATTTCTATGGAAAAGATACTAGAAACAGCTTGGTTGAGCCCACACGTTGAGTGGGACTATTACTGGACAGGGGCCGGCCAGAACAGGTCTGCCTCAGGCTGACCTGTAACGTGTGGGTCCTTCACTTCATGTAGGAAAGATTTTGCAACATGAATCCAGATAGGTTTGAGAGTATGTTTATTAATGTTGGGGACAATGAAACAAAGAAAGAAATTAGGATAGAAGAAACAGCAGGGGAGACCATAGGCAGTGTTCTGCTTTGGCTCTCTAGAAATGTTATAGGAGAGAAGTGAGCCAAGGTGGAACTGCTGTTAGCTCACTGGGAAGTCAGAAAAAAGGGGTCCTTGGAGACAGCATCAGGGGTGAGCCCTGGTCAAGCTGCCACTGCCCACCACTCCTATGGCTGCAAGTCTTGTGGGGACCCTTAGAATTCAGGAAGAAAGAAAAAGTTCATGCCCAGGAAGGGATGTGGACATGCTCTAGACTAGAGCAAGCCCCATTGAATCTTTGTCCTGAGGGCTTTTAATCCATTTTTTTTCCATACAAGCAAGAATCTTAGGGGAGGGTTTCAGTAGAATATTCATCAGCTTTCCAGGTGCATTTTTAATATGCTGATGCATTAAAATGAGTGTATAGGGGAGTTTTGGGTTATTTTTTGGTCTGTTTTACTGTCTTACTTTTATCTTAGGTCTGTCTGGCATTAATGGGGTTTTTGTTTTGTTCCCCAACTTCATCTGTCCTTGTTTAGCTGGCACAAATGGCATTAATTGGGCCTTTGTTCTCTATTTCTCCAGGCCAGAGTGATTTAAACTATATATTTTCTAGTTATGGAGGAGGGTATAAACCATTTGCTCTTAAGTTTGCTTAGTTAAGGAAGATAAGGCCTTGCAATTCACAAGCTGGCTGCAAGCTGTCCAAATTGTTTGTATTTTCCTAGCCTCTTACTGTCCTACTTCAGGGTGAGGTCTCAGGGAATCATTAGGGCAGGGTGAATAGTGTGAGCCAGGTTGATGGTGCCTGCTGCCAGCTCTGTAGAGGGAGAGCTCAGCAAGGGAACCATGGCCTCTGCCACCACTTCTGTCTTAGAGAAAGCTGCCCCTCCAGCTTTTACCCTGAAGCCAGTATGTCCCTGGCACCTTTTGAGTTGCTGCCCCAGTGCTGGAGCTCAGAGTGTATGAGTCTGAGTAGGTCAGTGCACGGGCTTTTTAAGAGGATCACCTGGGACTTCAGCAGCAGATCATCTCACTAAGCCACAATCCCTGCTGTTTTTTTTTTATTTATTTTTATTTTTAAAAATTTCTTTATTGATTAAGTTATTACATATGTGTTCTTATCCCCACATACCCCCCACTCATGCCCTTACCCCCTGTTTTCTGTGTCCATTGGTTAGGCCTATATGCTTGCATATAAGTCCTTTGGTTGATCTCTCCCCTTAACCCACCCTCCTCTACCTTCCCTCTAAGGTTTGACGGTCTGATCGATGCTTCTCTGTCTCTGAATCTGTTTTTGTTCATCAGTTTATGTTGTTCTCTATATTCCACAAATGAGTGAGATCATGTGATATTTATCTTTCTCTGACTGGCTTATTTCACTTAACTTTCTCTCCAGTTCCCTGCTGGTTTTTACAGCTTGACGTTATGGGGGACTTCTCTTCCTGACATTAGAGCCCTGGGCTGGTGTGGGACTGGGATCATTGCTCCTCAGGAGGAACCCCTGCAACTGAGATATCTCTCCTGATTTCATCTGCCACATATGGATATGTGACCAGCCTGTTCAGTGTCTCTCCCCCTCCTTCCACTCTCAATGTGACTTCTGTATTCCTTAGTTATAGGACATCTGTTCAGCTAGATTTCAGAAAGTTCAGAATGATGGTTGTTCTGAAGTTGTAATTTTGGTGTGGTTGTGGGAGAATGCAATTACTACATTTACCTACTCCACCATCTTGGCTGAAAGCCCACATTTTAGTTTTGGATATTTCAATTGACATATCTCAGAGATTCTTTCCTCAGCCATGTCCACTCTTTGATATCCCATCAAAGACATCTTTTATTTCTATTATAGTGTTTTTGACCTCTAGTTATTTTTTTCTTAGACTTTCCATTTCTCTGCTTATATTACTCATCTGTTCTTACATGCTGTCTACTTTTTGCATTAGAGCCCTTAGCATATCAATCATAGTTGTTTCAACTTCCCAGTCTTATAATTCTATCACACACACACACACACACACACACACACACACACACACATATA
>NW_005370332.1:2480792-2482079 GCF_000412655.1 Myotis brandtii
ATATATAATTTCTGTTTATTTTATTTTTTTTGTTAATCCTCACTGGAGGATTTTTTTTCTATTGATTTTTTAGAGAGAGTGGAAGGAAGGGGGAGAGACAGAGAAGCATTGATGTGTGAGAGACACATTGATTGGTTGCCTCCTGCATGCTCCCCACCAAGGCCAGAGATCGAGCCTACAACCGAAGTATGTGCCCTTGACCGGAATTGGAACTGAGACATTCAGTATGTGGGCCGATGCTCTAACCACTGAGAAAACTGGCTAGGTCAATATACTTCTGTTTAGGTCTTAGTGTTTTAGTGAGCTTGTACCTATAGATTGTGAACTTCATATGTACTTCTTAGTCTCCTCACCACTACCTTAGGTGGGACTGGAGGGCTGGAGTGGTTGGAGTTCAGTATTTCCTTTCTCTTATGTGAAAGGCTAAATGATGCTGGAGCTTAGTATTTCCTTTCTTCCATGGAAGGCCAAAGTCTGCTTAAATTTGGTATTTCTACTCTCCCATGTTATTTAGCCTGTGAAAAAAAACCAAGCAGGTTAGTCTTTGGTGAAATACTTTCTACTATGAGCAAACCTTGATAAGAATTATAGAACTCTCTAGCATTTTTCATGATTCTTTTTTCATTCCCTTGCCAGAAGCATTAAAGGATTTTTCCCCAGTATTCACTGTGATAACCTGGTAGAGCACTAGGTAGTAAAACTCTCAAGAGTTGGGGGCTGCTGATGCCTCGCTACCCCTGAAGTTCTTATCTCTCAGATGGGTCCACACTGAATCGCCAACAAGTTATCCCAATTACAGTTCATGTTTTCTTACCCCAGCACTTTTCCATCAGATCTTGCATCTGTTGGTTTCTGTGCTGGTAAGTGGTGATTCTTTGTTTTGTTTTTTGAAACAAATATTATTATTGATTTCAGCGAGGAAGGGAAAGGGAGAGAGAGATAGAAACATCAATACTGAGAGAGGATGACGCCCGCAATCCTGGCATCTGCCCTGACTGGAAATCAAACTGTGACCTCCCGGTTCATAAGTTGTCATTCAACCATTGAGCCACATGGGGGAAATGTTTGGGTGTGAACTTCCTATTGATTTTGAAGTTTGTTCAGCTTTTACTGCTGTAAGGATGGAGTGGCAACTTTCAAGCTTCTTACATGGTGAACTGGAAATCTGAAATCTCAAAGACTTTTACATCAATATTCATAAAGGATATTGGTCTGTAGTCTTCTTCCCTCTCTCCCTCCCTCTTTTCCTTCTTTCCTTCCTTCCTTCCTTCCTTCCTTCCTTCCTTC
>NW_005370332.1:2482167-2485070 GCF_000412655.1 Myotis brandtii
TTCCTTCCTTCCTTCCTTCCTTCCTTCCTTCCTTCTTTTGTGGTGCCTTTTATTGACTTTGGTATTAGGGTAATGCTGGCTACATAGAAGGCACTAGAAAGTCTTCTATCCCCTTCAAATTTTTGGAAGAGTTTGAAGATTGCTGTTAATCATTCTTTAAATAATTGGTAGAATTCACCAGTGTAGCCATCTGCTCCTGGACTTCCCTTGTTGGAAGGTTTTTGATTACAGATTAAATCTCCTTGCTAGTTATAGGTACATTTATATGTTCCATTTCTCCATACCTTTGCAGGTTGTATGTTTCCAGGAATTTAAACATTTTGTCTCGGGTGTTCAATTTGTTGGGTTATGGCTGTTCATAGTAATCTCTTATAATCCATTTTATTTATGTAATATCAGTAGTAATGTCCACTATTTTATTTCTGATTTTTGTTATTTGTATCTTATCTCTTTTTTCTTAGTGAATCCAGCTCTGTCTTGTTTTGATATTCTCTATTTCCTTTATTTCTGCTCTAATATTTATTATTTCCATCTTTCTGCTAACACTGGGTTTAGTTTGTTCTACTTTTTCTAGCTCCTTAAGGTATAAAGTTAGGATGCTGATTCAAGGCTGTTTTCTTTTTTTTTTTTAAATATATTTTATTGATTTTTTACAGAGAGGAAGGGAGAGGGATAGAGAGTTAGAAACATCGATGAGAGAGAAACATCGATCAGCTGCCTCCTGCACACTCCTCACTGGGGATGTGCCCGCAACCAAGGTACATGCCCTTGACCAGAATCGAACCTGGGACCCTTGAGTCCGCAGGCCGACACTTTATCCACTGAGCCAAACTGGTTAGGGTCAAGGCTGTTTTCTTTTTAATAAAACATTTAAAGCTATAAATTTCCGGCTCAGTACTGACATTGCTGCATCCTACAAATTTTAGTATGTTATGTTTTCATATTAATCTGCCTCAGGATATTATCTAATTTTCTTTGTAAAAAATCCAAAGATTTGTGAATCTATGAACCATTGGTTGTTTAAAAGTGTATCATTTAAATGCCATATATTTGTGAATTTATCAGTTTTTCTTCTGCTGTTAATTTCTAGTTTTATCCATTGTGATCAGATTCAATCTTTATATATTTATTAAGACATGTTTTATGGCCTAACCTATGGTCTATCATGGAAAGTGTTTCATGTGCACCTGAGAAAAATATGCATTCAGCTATTGTTGAGTGGAATGTTCTGTATATATCTAGTGCAGTGGTCAGCAAACTCATTAATCAACAGAGCCAAATATCAACAGTACAATGATTGAAATTTCTTTTGAGAGCCAATTTTTTTAAGCTTAAACTATATAGGTAGGTACATTGTTATTAACTTAATTAGGATACTCCTAAGGCTTAGGAAGAGCCACACTCAAGGGGCGAAAGAGCCGCATGTGGCTCGCGAGCCGCAGTTTGCCGACCACGGGTCTAATGGGTTCAGTTAATCTATAATGTTGTTCAAGTCCTCTATTTCCTCATTGATTTTGTCTGTTCTATTTTTAAAAGAGAGGTATTTAAGTTTGCTACTATTATTGCAGGACTCTATTTCTGCCTTTAATTCTATTAATGATTGTTTCATATATTTAGGAACTCTGGTGTTTGGTGCATACATGTGTATACTTGTGGTATCTTCTTTCTGTATTGACCATTTTATCCTACATAATAAAAGCCTAATATGCATATTGTCCCTTCGGGCAGTCATTCCACTGCTTGCTATGACATGTGCTGACCACCAGGGGCAGCATGGAACATGGCAGGGTCTGCAATGTGGTGCTGGCAGCAGGGCAGCAGTGGAGGTGCTGTTGGCCCCAATGGGCCCCAAGGAGAGTGGGACTGTGGAGGGATGGTGGAGCAGGTGAGTGGACAGAGCCAGGCCAAGGCACCTGATTGCCCTGCTCATTGCCCTGCAGACAGCAACCAGCGGCCCACAGGTCCTGATCTCCAGGCCAGGCCCTGGGCTAGGACAGGGAACTGGGGGTGGGTGGCGATGACCAACCTCCTGTGGCACCTGGGTGGGGGGGGTCTGTGAGCAATCCCCAGCTACCTGGAGGCGGGGTGATGGGGACAGAGGTGTGGTGAGAATGCAGGGTATCTGCTGAGCTCACTGTCATTCCACATGCTACCCTCCCCCCGATGCTAGGGCTTGCACGCTGGGGAATCCCCCGTGCTCAAGCCCACCCCGCACCCTCAGGGCATTTTCCCAGTGAGCTGGGCCACAGCCACCAGGACTGCAGGGGCCGGTCAGGCTCCCCGTGGGTTCGCGCAGGAGCTGGTCTGCAAGGCCAGCAGGAGAGAGCAAGCTGCCCACCTTGCTTCTGTGCGGCACCACTGGGCAGCTCAGAGGCCCACACTGCACCCTGACCACGGCATCCATCCGTGCTCACCACATCTCTGCATGGGGACTCAGGCCCCGTGACTCAGGTGGAGGGGGGCACGCAGGGGCTCAGGGGCCCAGGTGCTGCCCAGGTCCCAGAGGTCAGCTGGGATCTGCCCTTCCACGCCAGATGCTCATGCTTCGATCGCTGGCCAGGCCTAGGGACCACACCCGTGCATGAATTTCGTGCACTGGACCTCTAGACATTATATAATGTCCTTCTTTGTCTCTTGGAACAATTTTGACTAAAGATCTCTTTTGTCTGATGTGGGGAACTGATATAGGGTTGAGCCTCGAACTGACCTGCTGGCAAAGTCACAAACAAGTCCTAGCTTAGAGGGCACAGTCCTCTTAGCATAACTAGGCTTGACCTTATAACACTCCCTAGATCTTATCTGGGAAGCTAATGGGCTGAGGAAGTGCAGGAAGTGTAACCATGGTAAAAACAAGTGAAACTCACAAGAACTGTGTAACTATGGTAACCACTACCTTGTTTACC
>NW_005370332.1:2485139-2486254 GCF_000412655.1 Myotis brandtii
CCAAATTATCTCGTGTCTTTTCTTTTTCATTTGTGTGCGGCTCCTCTTCCAGACCCGAACCCTGAACCACGCAGGACGTGGAGGGAAACACTTACGACAGTCTGATATTAGTATAGCCAACAATGCTCTTTTTGATTGATACTTGCATAAAATATCTTCTTATATCTTTTTTATGTCAATCTCTGCATGAACTTATATCTAAAATCACTTTTTTAGACAACATATACTTGAATTCTGTTTATTAATCCATTCCACCAATCTATGTCTTTTGAGTAGGGTGTTTAATTCATTTACATTTGAAGTAATTAGTAGTAACACTTTTACCATTTTATTTATTTATTTATTTATTTTTTAAATGTATTTTATTGATTTTTTACAGACAAGAAGGGAGAGGGATAGAGAGTTAGAAACATCGATGAGAGAGAAACATTGACCAGCTGCCTCCTGCACACCTCCCACTGGGGATGTGCCCGCAACCAAGGTACATGCCCTTGACTGGAATCGAACCTGGAACCCTTCAGTCCGCAGGCAGACGCTCTATCCACTGAGCCAAACCAGTTAGTGCACCATTTTATTTTTTTATTTTATGTGCCTGTTATAGTTTTCTGTCCCTCATTTTCTCCATTACTGCCTTCATTTGTCTTTAGTTGATTTTTCATAGTGATAAATTTTGATTGTTTTCTTATTTCCTCTTGTTTATATTTTATAGATATTTTATTTATGGTTACCATGAGGAAGATTACAAATATATCCTAAATTTATGACTCTTTACCTTATTAAATTAATACCAAACTAACTTCAATTGCATGCATAAGCACTACTCCTTGACAACTCTGCTCCCTCCTCACCACTTAATGTTGTTGATGTCACAAATTACATCTTTACATATTGTATATCCAATTACATAGATTTAGAATTATTTTTATAGTTTTATCTTTTAAATCTTGTGGAAAATAGGAAGTGGGGTTAGAAACAGAAATTACTATGCTACTTTTGTCTTTTAATTTGCCCATGTATTTACTTTTTCCAGAGAACTTTATATTTTCACTAGAGGCCCGGTGCACAAAAATTTGTGCACTCGGGGGGGAAGAGGGGGTCCCTCAGCCCGGCCTGTG
>NW_005370332.1:2487059-2490165 GCF_000412655.1 Myotis brandtii
GATCGCTGGCTGGCTCCTCCCCGGCCCAAGCCTAAAGCCTCTGGCCAAGGCGTTAGGCCTGGACTGGGGACCCCCAGCTCCCTCCTCAGCTGATCGCTGGCTGGCTCCGCCCTGGTTCCCCACCTCCGCCGCCATCAACAATCGCTGGCTGGCTCCTCCCCGACCTAAGCCTAAAGCCTCTGGCCAAGGCTTTAGGCCTGGGCCAGGGCACCCCCAGCTCCCCTCCGCAGCCGCCATCTATGATCGCTGGCTGGCTCCACCCAGGTTCCCCCCGCCATCACCGCCATCAACCATCTCTGGCTCAAAGATCGCTGGCTGGCTCCTCCCTTACCCAGGCCTAAAGCCTCAGTCTGTGGCTTGGAGGCGACATATGCAAGCCAGCCGCCATCTTGGTTGTCAGTTAATTTGCATATACTCACTGATTAGCCAATGAAAAGGGTAGCGGTCATACACTAATTACCATGTTTCTCTTTTATTAGTGTAGATAAGGCTTTGAGTTATTGCTTAGTGTCCTCTCATTTCCATTTAAGGATTCCCTTTAGCATTTGCTCTCTTGTAGGTCTATTGGTAATGAACTCCTTCATATATGTTTGTCTGGAAATGTCTTAATTTCTCCCTTATTATTGACTTACATATTTGCTAGATGTAGAATTTTCAGTTGCCAGTTTATTTCTTTCAGTGCTTTAAATACAGGGTGGAGCAAAAGTAGATTTACAGTTGTGAGTATGCGAAACACAGTTTATTCTTGTATTATTATTTATTAAGTAGTGTATTATTTTCTATACAAACAACTTTAAACCTACTTTTTCCCAACCCTGTATATCATCCCACTGCCTTCTGGCCTGTAAGGTTTCTGCTGTGAAATTCACTCATATTTCTATTGGGAATTCTTTGTACATGATGAGTCACTTTTCTTTTGTTGCTTTCATTATTTCCTTTGTCTTTGTCTTTGAACAACCAGAGTGTATTGTAGCTTGGTGTAGGTCTCTTAGGTATGTTATTTAGAGATTCTTAGATTTGTATATTCAAATTTTGTATTACCTTAAATTTGAAAAGCTTTCTCTCATTCTTTCTTCAATAACTTTCTCTCTTCCTCTTAGACTTCCATAAAGCATATGTTGGTTCACTTGATGGTGTATCACATATCCTTTAGGCTCTGTTCATTCTCACATGAAGATATTTTTCCATTGATTTTTACAGATAATGGAATGGAAGAAGGGAGGGAAAAGGGGGAGAGAGAGAGAGAGAGAGAGAGAGAGAGAGAGAGAGAGAGAGAAGGAAACATTGATTGGTTGACTCCTGCACAGGATTGAACCTGCAACCCTGCAGCACACGTATGTGCCCTTGACTGGGAATTGAAATCCCAATCCTTTAATCCTTTGTTGCATGGGCTGACACTCTAACCACTTAGCAACACCGGCCATGCTAGTGCTCTCTCTCTCTCTCTCTTTTTCTTGATTAACCCAGCCAGGGAGTTATCTGTAATATGTTCTGGAAAGTATTAAGGACTTGGAAGAGAAATTGCTTTTAGCTTTTTCACTGAGAATGAGACTTTAACCTGATATGAAACTGTATTAGAAGGCCATAGTAATCAAAACAGCATGATTCTGGCAAAAAATCAGACATAGATAGATGGAACAGAATAGAGAGCTCATAAATAAATCTACACCTTTATGGTCAGTTAACATTTGACAAAAGAGACAAAAATATACAATGGACTAAAGATACTCTAACCAATAAATGGTGTTGGGAAAATTGGACAGACACGTGCAAAAAATGAAACTAGACTACTTTCTTACACTGCATACAAGAATAAACTCAAAATAGGTTAATGTCTTAAATGCTAGACTTGAAACCATAAAAGTGTGGTTTTAATCTATAATAATAAAGTGTAATATGCTAATTAGACCAAACAGCCAAACGACCTTCTGGACATCATTCTGGACATCCTTTCGGACAAAGCTGCCACGGCGGAGGCAGAGGTGGTTAGGGGCAATCAGGCAGGCAGGCGAGTGGTTAGGGGTGATCAGGCAGGCAGGCAGAGTAGTTAGGGGTGATCAGGCAGACAAGAGAGTGGTTATGGGTGATCAGGCAGGCAGACTGGTTAGAAACCAGAAGTCCTGGATTGCGAGAGGGATGTCTGACTGCCAGTTTAGGCTCAATACCCTGGGATTGGGACTAAACTGGCAGTTGGACATCCCTGAGGGGTTCCATATTATGAGAGGGTACAGGCCGGGCTGAGGGACCACCCCTCATGCACGAATTTTGGGCACTGGGCCTCTAGTTAGGTTATAATAAACTGTATCTGAGACCCAAAATAATAACTTAAGCAAAAAAAAAATAGTTAATTAAGAAACAGGTAGTCTGGGTAGGTGAAATTCATAAATGTACTGGGAACCCAAGTTTGTTACATTCTATTGCTTCTTCATCTTCAACATATATCTTCCACCTCATGGTCCAAGATGGTTGCCTGACTGCTCTAAGTTACCAGGCTGGTAGAAAAGTTGAAGAATAATGTACCTCCTCTCTTTTAAGGACACTTCCCAGACTTTGCATATAATACTACCACTTACTTTTACATGGCCAAATCTACCTGCAAGGGAGGTTAATTAATATAGTATTTATTGAGGGTACCAATATTTCCAACCAAAATTTATGGTTATAGTACTGAGAAGGAGAAGAGGAAGAGTTATCAAAAGGATATCTATCTGTGTAAAATTTTCTAGAGGTGGGAATTTAGATTTTTGCCTCAGGATGCCAACCTATCCTTGCATCCAAAACCCACAAATGAATTCCATAATTTGTGATGACTTGGCTGATATTTGAAGATTAGAAAAAATGGGAGAGCAGCCATCTGGCTTGTTCAGAATAGCACCCATCTACCTATTTCACCTTGCCTTAATTGAAATTCTCTAAAAATGGCTCTGTCCTTTCTATTGTTGTTCTTCCAGAACAAGGCCAGACTAGATCATACCCATTCAAATTCATGAAACTGGAACTCTGCATTAACCATTTATATTTTGATATTTTTTCTTTTTCTTTGTTGTTTAAGGTACTACAAATGTGTCCTTATCCCCCCCTTGTCCTCACATCCCCCCCCCCCAGC
>NW_005370332.1:2490228-2493052 GCF_000412655.1 Myotis brandtii
AGTTTGAGCATCTGAACGATGCTTATCTATCTCTAGATATGTTTTTGTTCTTTGGTTTATGTTGTTCGATATAATCCACAAATTAGTGAGATCATGTGATATTTATCTTTCTCTGAACTGGCTTATTTTGCTTAGCATAATGCTCTCCAATTCCATCCATGCTCTCCAATATCATCCATCAAATGATAAGAATTCCTTCTTTTCCACATCAGTGTAGTATTCCATTGTGTAGATATGCCAAAGTTTTTTAATCCATTCATCTGCTGATGGGGTCTTAGGCTGATTCCAAATCTTAGCTATTGTAAATTGTGCTGCTATGAACATAGGGGTGCATATATTCTTTCTGATTGGTGTTTCTGGTTGTGCACAGAGGTTCCTTTTTCTCTGCATCTTCGCCAGCATTTGTCATTTGTTGATTTGTTGATGATAGCAATTCTGACAGGTGTGAGATGGTACCTCATTGTCGTTTTGATTTGCATCTCTCAGATGATTAGTGACTTTGAGCATGTTTTCATAGGTCTCTTGGCCTTTCTTATGTACTCTTTTGAAAAGTATCTATTTCAGTCATTTGCCCATTTTTTGATTGGTTTGCTTATCTTCCTTTTGTTAAGTTGTATGAGTTCCCTATAAATGTTGGAGATTGAACACTTATTGGAGATGTCTTTGGCAAATATGTTCTCCCATGCAGTGGGTTTTCTTGTTGTTTTGTTGATGGTTTCTTTTGCTGTGCAGAAGCCTTTTATTTTGATGTAGTCCCATTTGTTTATTTTCTCTTTAGTTTCCATTGCCCTGGGAGCTGTGTCGGTAAAGATATTGCTTCTGCATATGTCTGAGATTTTGCTGCCTGTGGATTCCTCTAATATTTTTGTGGTTTCCCGTCTTACATTAAGTTCTTTATCCATTTTGAGTTTATTTTTGTGTATGGTGTAAGTTGGTGCTCTAGTTTCATTTTTTTTTGCATGTGTCTGACCTAATTTCCCAACACCATTTATTGAAGAGACTGTCTTGACTCCATTGTATGTTCTTGTCTCCTTTGTCAAATATTAATTGAGCATAGTGGTTTGGGTTGATTTCTGGGTTCTCTATTCTATTCTATTGATCTATATATCTGTTCTTGTGCCAGTACCAGGCAGTTTTGAGAACAGTGGCTTTGTAATACAGCTTGATATCTGGTATTGAGATCCCACCTACTTTGTTCTTTCTCAGGATTGCTGCAGCTATTCGGGGTCTTTTTTTATTCCAGATGAATTTTTGGAGAGTTCGTTCTAGATCTGTGAAGTATGCCGTTGGTATTTTAATGGGAAGTGCATTGAATTTATAGATTGCTTTGGGTAGTATGGACATTTTAATGATGTTGATTCTACCAATCCATGAACACGGTATGTTCTTCCATCTGTTTATGTCTTCCTCTATCTCTTTTGTCAACATCTTGTAGTTTTCTGAGTACAGGTCTTTTACCTCCTTAGCTAAGTTTATTCCTAGGTAGCTTAATTTTTTGTGTGCAATGGTAATTTGGATTTTTTAAAAATCTCTCTGTAAGTTCACTGTTGGTGTATAAAAATGCCATAGATTTCTTGACGTTAATTTTGTATCCTATTACATTGCCGAATGCATTTATTAAGTCTAATAATTTTTTGATGGAGTCTTTAGGGTTTTCTATGTACAGAATCATGTCATCTGTGAATAATGACGATTTTACTTCTTCCTTTCCAATTTGGATACCTTTTATTTCTTCTTCTTGTCTCATCGCTTTGGTTAGCACTTCCAGTACTATGTTGAACAGGAGTGGTGAAAGCAGGCATCCCTGTCTTGTTCCTGTTCTAAGGGAAATGGTTTTAATTTTTGCCCATTGAGTATGATGTTGGCTGTAGGTTTGTCATATAAGGCTTTGATTATGTTGAGGTATGTTCCTTCTATTCCCACTTTGCTGAGGGTTTTTTTATCAGAAAAGGGTGTTGGATTTTGTCAAATGCCTTTCCTACATTAATTGATATGATTATGTGATTTTTATCTCTCAATTTGTTTATTTGATGTATCATCACGTTTATTGATTTGTGGATATTGTACCAGTCTTGCATCCCTGGAATAAATCCCACTTGGTCATAGTGCATGACCTTTCTAATGTAATGCTGGATCCAGTTTGCTAGAATTTTGTTGAGGATTTTAGCATCTATGTTCATCAGGGATATTGGTCTATAATTCTTTCATTGTGGTGTCTTTATCTGGTTTTGGGATTAGGGTAATGCTGGATTCATAGAAAGAGCTTGCAAGTGTGCCCTCCTCTTGAATTTTTTGGAATAGTTTGAGAAGGATTGGTTTTAGTTCTTCTTTGAATGTTTGGTAAAACTCACCTGTGAAGGCATCTGGTCCAGGGCTTTTGTTTGCTGGAAGCTTTTTGATTACTGTTTCAATTTCATCAGTAGTTATTGGCCTATTCTGGTTTTTTGATTCGTCCTGATTGAGTTTTGGAAGCTTGTATTTTTCTAGGAATTTGTCCATTTCGTCGGGGTTGTCCAGTTTCTTGGAGTAGAGTTGTTTGTAGTATTTTTTTTTTGTACAATCTTTTGTATATCAGTGGGGTATAAGTTGTTCCTTCACCTCTTTCATGTCTGATTTTGTTTATTTGGGTACGCTCTCTTTGTTTTTTGGTGAGCCTGGCTAGTGGCTCATCAATCTTGTTAATCCTTTCAAAGAACCAGCTCTTGGTTTCATTGATCTTTTGTATATATTTTTTTGTCTCTACGTCATTTACTTCTGCTCTGATCTTTATTATTTCCTTCCTTCTGGATACTGTGGGATTTTCTTGTTGCTCTCTTTCTAACTC
>NW_005370332.1:2493789-2508481 GCF_000412655.1 Myotis brandtii
AGCTGCCTCCTGCACACCCCCTACTGGGGATGTGCCTGCAACCAAGGTACATGCCCCTGACCAGAATCGAACCTGGGACCCTTCAGTCCTCAGGCTGACTCTCTATCCACTGAGCCAAACTGGCTAGGGCATGGGTCATGTTTTCTTATCTATTCATCAACCCTATGTCGTTTGATTGGAGCATTTATTCATTTTTCGTTTAATGTTATTGTTGATAAGTACTTGTTTGTCATTATTTATATTCTTTTTTTATTGCTTAAAATATTACAAAGAGTAGAACATTTGTCTCCTTTCTTTTTTCCCCTTGACCTTCCCCCAGCCTCCCCTACCCCCCAGTGTCTTGTGTCCATTGGTTATGCTTATATGTATGCATACAAGTCCTTTGGTTAATGTTTGTGTTCCTTCTTGCCTTTTTGTTTCTTCTTCTTACAGCAGCCCCTTTAACATTTCTTGCATTGCTGGCTTGGTGGTAATAAACTCTCTTAGCCCCTTTTTGTCTGTGAAGCTCCTGATTCCACTTTCAATTTTGAATGATAACCTTGCTGGGTATAGTATTTTTGGATTCAGTCCCTTGCTTTGCATCACTTTGTATATTTCATTCCTTTCCCTTCTGGCCTCATGTGTTTCTGTTGAGAAATCCATTGATATTCTAATAGGATATCCCTTGTAGGTAACTTTCTGTATCTCTCTGGCAGCCTTTAATATTCTTACTTTGTTGTTGGTGTTTGCCAATTTAATTATGATGTATCTTGGTGTCAGTCTTTTGGGGTTCATTTTGTTTGGGATCCTATGTGCTTCTATGACTTGCGTAGATTTTTTCTTGCCAATATCAGGGAAGTTTTCTGTCATTATTTCTTCAAACAGGTTTTCTATTCCTTGTTTCTCTTCCTCTCCTTCTGGTACCCCTATTATGCGAATGTTGTTTAGTTTTGTGTTGTCCCAAAGCTCCCTTAGGCTCTCCTCTTGCTTTTTAAATTTTCTTTCCAGTTGCTGCTGTGTTTGTGTGTTTTTTCTTACCTTGTCTTCTAATTTGCTGATGCGGTCCTCAGTCTCTTCCATTCTACTGTTTAAGCCTTCCATTGTCTTCTTTATTGCAGCTATGTCATTCTTCATTTCCTCTTGGTTCCTTTTCATGTTGGTGACATTATCATTCAGCTCCTTATATTTCTCGTTGAGGTGTGTGTATCCTACCCAGTTTATTTTGGGTATGGTGCTACTGGTGTGACCTCTCAGGTCTCCTGGGCTTGGTAGTCTAGTGTAGCTCCCTACTTGAACTATTTGGGTTCTCTTTATGTAGGCCTGCGAGCTGGAAAGGCACAACTGTGGTGTCTAGAAGTCAGTAGCCATGGAGAGGTATGTCCCAATTTTTTCTGTCTTGTGTCCTTATTTGAAATCGCGCGTTCCCAGCAGGAACTCACAGTGTCACCCAGGAGCCATCTGTTGGGGTAGTGGGCCTCAGGAAGCCTGTGCTCTGGAAAGTCGTGACTGTGGTGTCCAGCGTGCTGTAGTTGTGGGGTGGGCAGACTCAGCTTTTGCTGCTGCTTCTATGGTTGGATACACGTGCCCCCAGTGACGGCTCACAGGGGCACCCATGGTGCATTTGCCAGCAGGGTATACTAACACACTCTGAAGGGCCCTGGTGCTGAAGCCACACGATTGTGGTGTCTGTGGGAAGGTATCCCAGAAGAGGGAATTCAGAGTTTCTACAGCCTAACAGTGCATCTCTGTTTGTATAAGTGTGCATCCAGCGGGGTTCACAGTGGTGCCCAAGGGCTGCCTGTGGAGTGGTGGGCTTGGGAGGTCTGTGTGCTGGAAAAGCGTGCAACTGTAGTGTCCAAATTTCTGCAGCTGTGGTGTGGGAAGACTCAGTTTTTGCTGCTGCGCCTGTGGTGGCGGCCCACAGGGGCACCCATGGTGTGTTTGCCAACACAGCACACTGAAGGTGTCTGAAGGGCCCTGGCACTGAAGCTGCACAATCGAGGTGCCTGTGGGCAGGTATCCAGGATGAGTAAATTCAGAATTTCTACTGCTGGGGGGAGTGTGTCCCTGTTTGTCCAAGATTGCACCCAGTGGGGGCTTACAGCGGCTCCCAAGTGCGCCCTTTGGATCAATGGGCTCAGGGGGCCTGCTCACTGAAAATGTGTAACTGTGGCAGTATGTTTGCTAGTACAGAGCTCTGACGCTCTATGAGGGGCCCTGGCACTGAAGTTGCACAGCTGGGGTGTCTGTGGGAAGTTATTCAGGAAGAGGGAATTCAGAATTTCTACTGCGGGGCAGCGCATCCTTGTTTATACAAAATCACACCCAGCCGGGGCTCACATGGCTCCCAAGAGCTGCCTATGGAGTGGTGTGCCCAGGGGGCCTGTGCGCTGGAAATGTGTCTGTGGTGTCTGGAGAACTGCGGCTGCAGAGGGAGGAAGTTGCACTTACTGCTGCGGGAGCCATGCACCTTTGGAGGCGGAAGTCCCAGCGTCCGTGGTTCTGCAGGTGGGACAGCAGGATTTTGGCTGGAATGGCTGCCAAGTTGGGGGCAGTGTCTAAAGCCTGTCTGGGTGGTGGTGCTGATGAGTTCCTAGAAGTGGCCACTCTCCCCTTCAAGATGGCGTGAGCTCCGTGCCTGAGTCCCGCAGTCTGGGGAGTGCCCGCAGCGGTGGTAGTCTCTCCCTGTCCAAGGGAGCCTGGTCTGCCAGCCTCTGCTGCTCCTGCCGGATTTAACTGTCCCTCACACTCACTCACAAACACACCACACACATCCACACACTCTCCTTTCATCCCCTCATTCACTCACTTCCTCTCCCTCACCTCTGTCCTGCCAGCCGCCATCTTTTTTCTGAAAACATGATCTTTAAAATCAAAAATATTTAGCATAACCAATGAACACAAGACACTGGGAGGGTTGGGGTGACCGGGGGAAAGTCTATGGGGGGGAAAAAAGAGGTATGTGCTACTATTTGTAATACTTTAAACAATAAAATAAAAAATAAAAATAAATCAATCATATTTGATTTAAAATTACTGGACTATATTTCCTTTGTTTTAAAAGAAAAGGGATAAAGACTATATATGTTATGATCAACCTTAACCTGAGATGTTTTTTTGCTCCTCTACCCCATATCACCACTGATGTTGTAATGTAGGTAAAATAAAAAATTATATAATCTAAGTCATGATGCTTAAACCTGGTATGTTGTTTTCAGTGACATTGTTTTACTTTGTGTGAAATTTAGAGCTTATTCTAACTGACGTTTGGATCTGTAATATGTTCTGGAAAGTATTAAGGGACTTGGAAGAGAAATTGCTTTTAGATTTTCACTGAGAGAATGAGAATTTAACAACTCATTATGTCTATCACTGAAACTTTGACATGTCACCTTGCAAAATTTAAAAAAATAAAATTTGAAGCCTTTTTATAATTTGTAATAAGAGAGCGTACTGGGGCATTTTGATAATTGTTCTTACTATCATAAGAAATTTTAGTTATAATAAATGTTTTTTCCTAGTAACATCTGCACTCAAGTTCTGTAAAATAAACCAGTTTTTTTTGGAGTGTGTGTGAGAGAGAAAAAAAGAGAGAGAGAGAGAGAGAGAGAGAGAGAGAGAGGAGAGAGAGAGAGAGAGAGAGTGAGCGAGAGAGAGACTCTAAAAGAGCTTTATAGAGCAAAACATGTGACAAGTCCTAAAAATGAAACCTGCCAAACAATGCTACAAAAGGTGTGGGAAACTATTCATTACATTTAATGAACTAATTTTTATTGAAGGCCTACTCTGTGCCAGACCCTTTTCTAGACAGAGTGGATACACAATCATAAATAAAACAGAAAAAAATTTTCCTTGCAGCTTATATTCTATTGGGAAGCTATATTTAAATCCCAGGATGATTATTTATGGGTGTTTTTATTTTCAGATTTTCATGGAAAATGTAATTAGCCATTAATTTAAAAAAAAACAGATCATGGTGAAAGAGGGAGAACTCTAATGCATTTTTTGAAGCTAACATAACCCTCATATATCTTGCCAAATATAGCACAGGAAATTTAAAAGATGATTTACTTAAAATTTAAAAAGTCTAACATAAAACACTAAGCAAACAAAATATGAACAATATTAAGAAGTAAATATCACCCATTATAATTTATTCCAGAATGTCAAGATGACATTAAGAAATCTCTTAGTATATCATATCCATAGATCAGAATGAAACTAAGTTATAAGATTATCTCAACAGATGTGCAAAAGAGACATTTGCTAAATTTCAACACCCATTTCTGAATTAATAAAATGAAGCATCAATTTTTTAAAAAACCTAGGCATGAAAAATAGGTCATTAACATTATGATATTCAGATGAAAACAATAACGGACATCACCCATATCAGTGACACACTGGAGACATTGTAATCAAAATCAGGAACAAGACAACCATTCTTTATCACACAATTTTTTAATAATGTTATAGAAACTCCAGTGAATGCAATAAGAAGTATCTGTATAGAAAATCTTAAAGATACTACATTTAAAAATCTTAGAACTAATGAGAACATTTAGTAAAGTGCCCATATATATAGTAAATAAACAGACTACAGAGCTTTCTTATATGTACACTGATAATAAATAGTTAGAAAATATAGTAGGAAAACAAGACCTAAATGGCAACAATATACAATATATACAGAAAACATAATAGAAAACTGGCTGAAGAAAGTTACAAAACTTTACTGGGAGAGATACAAGATTTATGTAAATATAGAAGAATAACATGTTCCTGGACAGAAAGACTAAACAATATAAACAAGCCAAGTTTTTCAAAATTCAGATGTAAGTTTATTGTAATTCAGATTAAAATCCCAATAGGATTTTTGAAACTTGAGAAAATAATTTTAACATTCATCTGGAAGTTTTCAAGCACTAGACAGCCAAGAAATTTTTGAACAACAAAAACTAAAGAGAGGATACTTCCTTATACAAAAATGTATCAAAGAAACACTTTCAAAAACAATGTGGTACTAGAACAGGAATATTAGACATGGAAAGAGACTGGAAAACTCAGAACAAAGATGAATATTCTTTTCCAAAATATCTTTTTTCAATTACAGTTTACATTCAATATTATTTTGTATTAGTTTCAGGAGTACAGCATAGTGGTTTGACAATTACATACTTTACAAAGTGTTCCCCTGGAAGAGTAGTTAATTTAGAGAGAACTTCAACAGCATAAAAAGGACATATGGAAACCATAAAAAAGGACCAGTCAGAAATGAAGGATACACTAACTGAAATGAAGGATAATTTATAGGGGGTCAACAGTATAGCAGATGAAACTGAGAATCAGATCAGTGATTTGGAATATAAAGAGGCAAAAACACCCATATAGAATAACAAAAAGGAAAAGGAATCCAAAAAATGAAGATAGTTTAAGGAGTTTCTGGGACAACTTCAAGTGTGTCAACATTTGCATTATGGGGGTGGCAGAAGGAGAAGAAAGAGAGAGAGCACAGACATTGAAAGCATATTTGAAAAAATAATGACAGATACTTTCTTAATCTGTTGAAGGAAATAGACTTACAAGTCCAGGAAGCACAGAGAGTCCCAAAAAGATGAACCCAAGGAGCCCCACACCAAGACACATCATAATTAAAATACCAAAGGTTAAAGACAAAAAGGGAATCATAAAAGCAGCAAGAGAAAAGCAGTTACCTATAAGGAAGTTCCCACAAGACTGTTAGCTGATTTCTCAACAGAAACTTTGCAGGCCACAAGGGAATGGAAATAAATATTCAAAGTTATGGAAAAAAACCAACACAACAAAACTAAACAAAAACAAAGTGATGAAAAGCAAGGACCTACAACCAAGATTACTAGACCAGCAAAGATATCATTTAGAATTGAAGGACATAAAAGAGGTTCACAAACAAGGAAAAGTAAAGGAGTTCATCACTACCAAACCATTATTATAAGAAATGTTAAAGTTTCTTCTTTAAGAAGGAAAACCCCGACAGTATAAATAAAATGGCAATAAATACATATCTATCAAAATATGAATCTAAACAAACAAACAAAATAAACTAAGAAGCAGGACAGAAACAGACTCATAGTTACAGAAAATATTTTGACAATTGCCAGATGGGAGGGAGTTTGGGGGGATGGATAAAAAAGGTGAAGGGTTTAAGGAGTCCAATTGGTTGTTACAGAATAGTCATGGGTATGTTAAGTACAGCATAGGAAATATAGTCAATAATATTGTAATAACTATGTATGGTGTCAGGTGGGTACTAGATTTATCGGGATGATCATTTAACCAGTTATATAATGTCTAACCACTGGGGTGTATACCTGAAACTGATATAATGTTGTATGGCAACTGTAATTAAAAAATAAAAAAGATTTAAATAAAAAAATAAAAAAGTGTTTGCTCTGATATTTCTAGTACTCACCTAGCATTATACCTAGTTATTACAATGTTATGGGCTATATTTACTATGCTGTACTTTATATCCCTATCACTATTTTGTAACTACTAATCTGTACTTCTTAATGTCATCACCTTTTTAACCTTGTTCCCTAAACCCCCTTCCTTCTGGCAACCATCAGTCTGTTCTCTGTACAAAGATGAATATTCTTTTAAAAAATATTTTTATCGATTTCAGGGAAGAAGGGATAGGGAGAGAGATATATAAACATCAATTATGAGAGAGAATCATTGTTTGACTGCCTCCTGCACACCCCCTATTGGGGATGTAACCAGCAACCTGGGCATGTGTTCTGACCTTGAATTGAACCATGATCTCTTGGTTCATAGGTTAATGCTCAACCACTGAGCTCCGCCAGCTAGGACAAAGATGAATATTCAAATAGAAGATTAGTAAGCACATGAAAAAAGAAGAAAAACAATTTGCAAAAACAACAACCATAACAATAAATAATGCCTAACCTAATTAGTAACCAAAGGAACAAAAATTAAAATAAATTGACTAATATTTTAAGATACTATCCTCAGTGATGATGAGTGTGGACACTCATTCTACTAATAGGTTCAAATTTTCTCAAAATCAATATAGCAAAATATATGTCAAAAACCTTAAAATTTTCATATCCTAGTAATTTCATACAAGGAATCAATCCTAAGAAACTACTCCAAGACGAAGCTAGAGATTCACATCAGAATGACCACCCCTTGTTGCTTAAGTAGTGACAAAATGGAAGGTTTTGAAGTAGCTATACAGGACATCAAATACTCAAATGCTTACCACATGATGTTACATGAAGAAATTAGTATGTAAAACTTCATGATCCCAATTTAACACACACACACACACACACACACACACAAAGAGTGAGAACACCAGGGAGAATAGAAAGATGGAAAGAAATTTATTACAAGGTTACCAATGGTAAACTCTGGATGATGGCATAAAGAGAGATTTTATGTTCTTTTTAATAATCTGGATCCTAAGAATCTACCATCCACTTTATTGATTTCAGAGAGAAAGGGAGAGGGAGAGAGAGATTCAAACATCAATGATGAGAGAGAATCATTGATTGGCTGCTTCCTGCACACCCTCTAGTGGGGATGGAGCCCACAACCAGAGTATGTGCCCTTGACCAGAATCGAACCTGGGACCCTTGAGTCCGCAGGCTGACGCTCTATCCGCTGAGCCAAACCGGTCAGGTCCATCCACTTTAATAGATATTAGGATTTGGCAATTTTGCTTGAGTCTTTTTTCTTTTTAAAAAAAATCTTTATTGTTAAGAGTATTACAGATGTCCCCCTTTTTTGCCCACATAGCCCCTCTCTCCCAGGTTTCTGCCGCACCCCAGGTCTTCACCACCCTATTATCTATGTCCATAGGCGATAGATATCTTACCTAATAATAGACAAACATGTAAATTGACCGTCCTTCCGCTATGCTCACCAGCCAATCAGGAGAGTATGCAAATTAACCCAACAAAGATGGCCGTTAATTTTCTCCTTCTCCTTCTCCTTCTCCTTCTCCTTCTCCTTCTCCTTCTCCTTCTCCTTCTCCTTCTCCTTCTCCTTCTCCTTCTCCTTCTCCTTCTCCTTCTCCTTCTCCTTCTCCTTCTCCTTCTCCTTCTCCTTCTCCTTCTCCTTCTCCTTCTCCTTCTCCTTCTCCTTCTCCTTCTCCTTCTCCTTCTCCTTCTCTTTCTCTTTCTTCCTCTTAAAGAATACCCTTCAGCATTTCATGCAATGCTGGTTTGGTGGTGATGATTTCCTTTAGCTTTTTCTTTTCTGTGAAGCTCTTTATTTGACCTTAAATTTTAAATGATAACTTTGCTGGGTAGAGTAATCTTGGTTATAAGTCCTTGCTTTTCATCACTTTGAATATTTCTTTCCATTCCCTTCTGGCCTGTGAAGTTTCTGTTGAGAAATCAGCTGACAGTCATATGGGGGCTCCCTTGTAGGTAACTAACTGCTTTTCTCTTGATGCTTTTAAGATTCTCTCTTTGTCTTTAACATTTGGCATTTTAACCATGATGTGTTTTGGTGTGGGCCTCTTTGGGTTCATCTTGTTTGGGACTCTCTGTGCTTCCTGGACTTGTAAGTATTTCTTTCACCAACTAGGGGAAGTTTTCTATCATGATTTCTTCAAATAGGTTTCCAATACCTTGCTCTCTGTCTTTCTCCTCCTTCTGGCACCCCCATAATATGAACATTGGTACACTTGAAGTTGTCCCAGAGGCTCCTAACACTATCTTCATATTTTTGTGTTATTTTTTATTTTTGCCCTTCTAATTGGGTGTTATTTGCTTCCTCATATTGCAAATTGATTTGATTCTTTGAATCCTCTACTCTACTGTTGAATCCCTGTGAATGGTTCTTTATTTCAGTTAGTGTATGCTTAATTTCTGACTGATCCTTTTTCATGTCTTAGAAAGTCTCACTAAGATCCTTGGAAGTCTCACTAAATGCCTTGAAGTTCTCTTTAAGTCTCTTAAAGCTCTCATTAAGATCCTTTAGCAACCTTATAACCAATGTTTTGGATTCTGTATCCAGTAGTTTGCTTGCTTTTGTTTCATTTGTTGCTATTTTTGGAGAGTTCTTCTGTTCTTTTATTTGTGACATGTATTTTTGTTTTCGCATTTTAGCTGCTTCCTTGTGTTTGTTTCTATATATTAGGTAAATCTGTTATGTCTCCTGGAATTGGTAGAGTGGCCTTGTGTAGTAGGTGTCCTGTAGAGCCCAGTGGCTCAGCCTCCCCAGTCACCTGAGCTGGGCACTCTAGAAGCACCCTTGTGTGGGCTGTGGGCACAGTCTTGCTGTAGTTGAGCCTTGATTGCTGTTGGCGTCACTGGAAGGAGTTGACCTCCAGGCCATTTGGCTGTGAGGATCAGCTGCATCGACAGTGGAAGAGCTGTTGGGCAGGAGACACCACTATGGAGTATGACTTGCCTCAGTGGGGCTTTGGTGTTCACTTGAATCTGCCCCTTGAGTGTGTTGCTTGTGGATGTGTAGAGTTGTAATCTGCTATGGCCTGAAGCTGTCCACTGGGTTCACTGGCTCTGGGGCCTCTCAGGAGGTGCAAAGTCAGCCACTGCCTGGGACCACCTGGAAGGAGCTACAGAACTATTTATATTGGGCTTTGAAGTTCCCAGGTGAGGCCAAGCTGTGAAACATGGCAGGCTGGTGCTAGTGCCAGGTCTTAGGCCTCTTATTGATAGGTGTGGGGGGCATACTGCTGCTTGTTTTAGAGATTTTAGAAAAGCCTGGAGCCATAGCCAGGACAGGCCATTCATATGGAAAAGCCTCTGTAAACAACTTGAGTGGGGCTGCAAGTTGGATGGGGTGGGGTCTCAGGGAATCACCAAGGTAAAGTGAACAGTGTGGGCCACATTGATGGAAACTAAGATAAGGCTGCCTGTCAGCTCTGTGATGGGGGAGGTCCCAGCACAAGAACAATGACCCCTGTGAGCAGCTCTGTCTGGAAGAAAGCTGCCCTGGACTTCCTGCCCAGATGCCAAAGAATCCAGGTCCTCTCCGTATGTTCCTAGTACTTCTAATGCTGCTGACCAGTGCTGTAACTCAAAGGGAGTGTGACTGTGTAAGTTCATGCACTGGCCCTTTAAGCAGAACTGCTTGAGTCTCCAGCAGCTTCCATGTCACTCAGGCATAGTCCCTGCTGGTTTTTACAGCCCGAAGTTACAGGGACTTCTCTCCCCAGCTCTGGAACTCTGGGATAGGGATCTGGTGTGGGGCTTGGACCCCTTGCTCCTCACAGGAGGCCTTCACAGTGGAGATATCCCTCCTGAATAAAAACACGCCACACGTGGGTGTAGGACCAGCCCTTTCATTGCCTCCGCCTCTCCTACCAGTCAGTCTCAGTGTGCCTTCTTCTGTGCTTCTTTAGTTGTAGGAATTCCATTTAGTCAGCTTTCAGGTGGTTCATAATGATGGTTGTTTTGCATTTTAGTGTTAATCATGATGTTTTTGTAGGAGACAACGAGTACTGGTGTTACCTAGACTGTCATCTTGGTTCCAAACTGCTTGAGTCTTTTTTAAGAATAAAATTCACAGATACAGTTGAATCCCACTTTTTATCCCAAACCTATCCTAATACCTCCTTTCCTTCCTAGAATAACCACTATCTTAAAGTTAATTTGTTTCCTCCATGTGCCATTTTATGTTGACACAGCAAAATTTTTCCATAAACTATGTATAGTACATTACTGTATTGTTTAATTGTAAAATGTACATTTTACCATTATATATTATTTTTACAACTTGTTTTATCATTCATTTTGTTTTCAGTTGTATCCATATCATCCTTGTTCATTTATTTTATTGTTGAATAGAACTCAATCCTATCTAATAAAGAGGGAATATGCTAATTCACACCATCGCAAAGATGGCGGCACCCACAGCCAATAAGGAGGGAATATGCTAATTGACATAGAGAACTTCCTCTATGTTCTTGCCTGAACTTATGCTGTCAGATTTACAGTTTTGTTAATCTGTTGGGTGGGAAAAATATTTACTTAAATGTGTATTTCTTTGATTATTATTGAGATTGAATATCTTTCCATAAGTTTATTGATTGTTCATTTTCTCCCTCTATGAATTGCCCAACCGCCCAGGGCTGGCCCAAGGAGCAGGCAAGCCTCAGATGGCGGCTGCCCAGCCACCCAGGGCCACCTGAGGCTCAGGTAACCTGGGCTGGCCAAGGCTTGCACTGCCAGAAGTGGCAGCAGCAGAGGTGTGATGGGGGCATTGCCTTTCCCTGATTGCCAGGTTGCCTCCCATCCCTGATGGCTCCCGGACTGTGAGAGGGGGTAGGCTGGGCTGAGGGACCCCCTTCAGTGCATGAATTTTCATGCACCAGGCCTCTAGTTGTATAATAAAGTTCTTTCCAAAATCATTTTAACAACTATACTCCAAGCCACATCATTTTAAAAAATATCTTTATTGTTGAAAGTATTACATAAGTCCTCCTTTTCCCCCCATTAACCTCTTTCAGCCTGCTTCCATCCCCCCACCCCCCAGGCCCTCACTACCCCATTGTCTGTGTCCACGGGTTATGCATATATGCATACAAGTTCATTGGTTGATCTCTTCCTACCCACTCTCCCCTGCCTTCCTTCTGAGGTTCAACAGTCTGTTCATGCTTTTATGACTCTGGGTCTATTTTTGATCATCAGTTTATTTGGTTCATTAGATTCCACATATGAGTGAGATCATGTGATATTTAGCTTTCTCTGACTGTAAGCCACATCTTTGAGAGAACTTTCTCTATATTTTTGCCTGAACTTATGCTGTCAGAATTACAGTTTGGTTAATCTGTTGGGTGTGAAAAATATTTACTTAAATGTGTATTTCTTTGATTATTATTGAGATTGAATATCTTTTCATAGGTTTATCGACTGTTCATCTCCCTCTATGAATAGCTTGTCCATATTCTTTGACCATCTTTTAAAAGGAATACTACTATATATATATGGTTTCATGTCCCCCTACTTGTGCATATTGGAAATATCTTCTCCTAGTCATATATTCTAATTTAGTTTTGTCTTTTGTCTTATGGAAAATATTTAAATTATTACATACTCAAAATTTGATCTTTCAATTTATAGTTTTAGCTCTTTGTTCTTATATTAGAAATCCATGGGAACCCCCCAAATCATAAAGATATTATCTTATGTTTTGTCTAAAAGTTGTTTTTAATTCACATATAGGTCTTTAAGTCCACCTGGAATTAATTTTTATTATTATATGATGTAAGGATCCAATTTTATTTTTCTTAATATATTTACTCAATTGATCCAGCACCATTTATTAGAAATTCATACTCTCCTCCATAACTTTAACATCATTTCTTCTATATGTTATTATTTGACATTTAATATTATTTTATATTGTTTTCAGGTGCACAACCTAGTGCTTATATGCTAAATTTTTATATATGTACAAATTTATGCATATACATTTGGATTAATTTAGTTTCATAAGTCTAATAGCTCCACACTGTTTTAATTACTATGCTACACAATAAGTTTCTATATGCAGTATTTTTGTGGTTATTTACGAATTAATCAATTACAAATATATAACAATTTCCTTTAAGATTTCTACATTGAAACACCAATTAAGATAAAAGTTAAATTTTATTCTTTAATTTTTACAAATCTATTTTAATAGTATTTGGTGCTTTCCTTGTGGTTTTTTATTTATTTTTATAGTCTCTATAATCATTTTTAGAAATGTTTGGTCTCTTTCCTATTGTTCTATTACTACGTTCAGAGATTGTAATCTGAATAAAATCAGTCATGTAACATAAATTTTCTTTATGGCTTAGTAATTTTTTAAAGGAAGCTTTTAATTTTAGAATAGTTGCACATTTTTAGAAAAATCACAGAATATTTGGTACAGAAAGTTCCCATATAGCCATGCCCCAGTTATTAACATCTTACATTAGTACGGTAAATCTACCACAATTAATAAACTAATAATATTGGTACATTGTATTGAACTAAAGTCTATACTTTATTCAGATTTTCTCAGTTTTTCTTTTAATCTAATATCTTTTTTTTTTATTCCAAGTTCCCATCCAGGAAATCACAATACGTTTACTCATCATGTCCCCTTAAACTCCTTTAGGCTGTCAGGTATTCTATACTGTCCTTCAATTGGAGTTTATACTGTTGTCCTTATTTAGCCATACTGAGTGAAGAAATCTTACCTCTCTTTATGTCCCTTTTCCCTACCCTTTTATAATATAGTTGTCAAATATCTTTTCTATATTCATTTAAAACCACATCAGACATTACACCCCCCCACACACACACACACAAATCAGGAGAAGAAAAGCCTGAATTTACCCATATTTTTGCTTGCTATGATCTTTCTTCCTTCCTGAATTTCCAAGGTTCTTTCTTTTATCATTTCCTTTTTGTTTAGATAGCTTTTAACCATTCTTTTAGGGTATGTTTGTGTTGGTACCAAATTCTCTTAGTTTTTCTTTCATCTGAGAATATTTTGATTTTTTAATTTTTTATTCCCAACTTGGCTTCCATTGATACCTGAATATTGGAGGGAGATCCACTCCTGCTGGTAGGAGTAGACTTTCAGCTCCTCACATAGTCTCTCTGACATCACTGTGTGGGTTACTTCATTACCTTTATATAAGAGAAAAAGTCCTGACTCTCCCCTAGGCCTCCTCTGGCACAACCTCAGCAGGTAGGGAGCACAATAGCTCATTAACGGTGGGTGGGGAGTAAGCTCAGGTTCCCCATGTGCTATTCACTGACACAATGGTGGTGGGATTTGTTAGGACAGAGTGTAATTTGTTTCCATAGAGTAGGGATGAAAGTCACTACTTTTAATTAGGCTTTCTCTGAGCTACCTAATCAGGGGTATTAGAGAGTCTTGTTACAACTTCGTGAGACGGGATATCTAGGTTCTGCATTTGGCCTTTGCAATCATGGGTAGGATTCAGGCCACAGTTGAGTGTTCTTTTTAATGTTCTGTGCTTAACTTATTTATTTACATATTCCAGAATATTTATGTTTTCAAAAAATATTTTTTATTGATTTCAGAGAGGAAGGGAGAGGCAGAGAGAGATAGAAACATCAATGATGAGAGAGAATCATCAATTTGCCCTCTCTTGCATTCCCCCTACTGTGGATTTAGCCCGCAACCTGGGCAAGTGCCATAACCGGGAATCGAACTGTGACCTCCTGGTTCATAGGTCAATGCTCAATCACTGAACCACATCAGCCAGGCTTCATGTTTTTTGAAATCCTTACCCAAGGATACATTTATTGATTTTAGAGAGAGGGAGGGAGAGAAAGAAAGAGAGAGAATCATCAATGTGAGAGAAACATTAATCAGTTGCCTCCTACATGTGCCCCGACAAGGGATGGAAGTGGAAACTTGGGTATGTGCCCTAAACAGAATTGAAACCACCACCTTTTGGTACATAGGATGATGCTCAACCAACTGAGAAACACTGGCCAGGGCTGGCTTGGCCATTTTTATAAACAAAACATCCATTTTGTAGCATGATTTGAAGGATTTAATGATAGTCATCCCCTAAATATTTCTTCCATATACATCACTGTAGTATTTAAATTTTTCATGTTACACTTACAAATGAGTTCTTAAAGGTTTTTCTTAATGTGCATTTTTCTGTATAGGGTAAAGGTTTTTAAAAATGTATCTTTATTGTTGGAAGTATTACAGATGT
>NW_005370332.1:2509243-2509821 GCF_000412655.1 Myotis brandtii
GGGAATATGCTAATTGACTGCCCACCCTCAAAGATGGCAGCACCCACAGCCAATAAGGAAGGAATATGCTAAATGACTGCCCTGCCCTCAAAGATGGCGATGCCCACAGCCAATAAGGAGGGAATATGCTAATTTACTGCCACACCCTCACAGATGGTGGCACCCACAGCCTCAAGATGGCCGGCAGGGGATGGCAGTTGTGGGCGATCAGGCAAGCAGGGTAGGGCAGTTAGGGGTGACCAGGCCAGCAGGGGAGGGCAGTTGTGGGTGACCAGGCTTGCAGGGAAGGGCAGTTAGGGGTAACTGGGCCTGCAGAGGAGGGCAGTTGGGGGTGACCGGGCCAGCAGGGGATGGCAGTTGGGGATGATGAGGCTGGCAGGGGAGCAGTTAGGCATTGATCAGGCTGGCAGGGGAGTGGTTAAGGGCTGATCAGGCTGGCAGGCAGGTGAGCAGTTGGGAGCCAGTAGTCCCGGATTGTGAGAGGGATGTCCCAGATTGGAAAGGGTGCAGGCTGGGCTGAGGGACACCCCTGCCCCAGTGCACGAATTTTGCGCACCAGGCCTCTAGTGTGTGTGTGT
>NW_005370332.1:2510123-2512461 GCF_000412655.1 Myotis brandtii
ATCAGGTTCATCCTATCATGTTGATGGTGTATCCCAATGGAGATGGCTTCTTCCAACAAGACAATGCACCATGCCACGGTGCTTGTATTGTGCAGGAGTGGTTTCAAGAACATGAGGGAGACTTTACCTTGCATAGGTGGCCCCCACAATCACCAGATCTCAATCCAATTAAGCATTTGTGGGAAGAAATTAAAAGAGCCATCAGGCAGCTGGTTCCACAACCATCAAATCTCACAGAACTGGACAGTGCTATTCATCAGGCATGGTGTCAGATTCCTCGCATCACCTTTCAATATCTGGTGGAGTCAATACCAAGAAGAATCGCCATAGTATTTAAGTGAAAAGGTGGCCCAACGAAGTACTGATGGGGTGGTCTTAATAATCTGGCCACTCACGTTCAAATATATCCCATGTTCAAAGGCTATTAAATCACATTGTTTACCCATATATTCAGAAAAAAATCACTTCTGCTGTCGTGGTAAACAACCTGCTTCCCTGTTTATAATGGTCTGGCCCTCTAGCAACTTCAGCGCAAAATTATAGCTAAGTTGCCTACAAACGTCAGGTGGTCATAATAATCTGGCCACTCAGTGTATAAACGGCTATGTTGACTCACACATTGTGATACATATACTGGTAAAGGTCTTGCTGGTGCCAGTCGCACATGTGTGTTTCGATCTGTCATTGTGGATTGTGAATTTAGTTGACACTTCTATTATAGAGAAAGGGAGAGAAAAGCGATATTAAAATATTTCTTCTTCAATGTGCATGAATCTGTGCACTGGGACGCTAGTATGCATATAAGTACTGGTTGATCTCTACTCACCCACCCCCTCCCACCCTCTGCCCCCACCTTCCCTCTGAGATTTGATAGTTGTTCCATGCTTCTATGTCTCTGGATCTATTTTGTTCACCAGTTTATTTTGTTCTTTATATTCCACATATAAGTGAGATCATGTGATACTTGTATTTCTCTGACTGGCTTATTTCGTTTAGTATAATATTCTCCAGGTCCATCCATGCTGTTGCAAATGATAAGAGTTCTTTCTTTTTTACAGCTGAGTAGTATTCCAATGTATAAATGTGCCACAGATATTTTATCTACTCATCTACTGTTGGCACTTGGGCTGTTTCCAGATCTTAGCTATGGTAAATAATGCTGCTATGAATATAGGGATGCTATATTCCTTTTGATTGGTGTTTTGGGTTTCTTAGTGTATATTCCTAGAAGTAAGATCACTGGGTCAAAGGCAGTTCCATTTTTAGTTTTTTGAGGAAACTCCATACTGTTTTCCTCAATGGCTGCACCAGTCTGCATTCCCACCATCAGTCTACTAGGGTTTCCTTTTCTCCACATCCTCACCAACACTTGTCATTTGTTGATGATAGCATTCTGGTAGGTATGAGGTCATACCTCATCACTGTATTAAAATATATATTTTTATTATATTTCAGAGAGGAAGGAAGAGGTAGAGAGAGAGATAGAAACATCAATGATGAGAGAGAATCATTGATCGGCTGCCTCCTGCATGCCCCACACTGGGGATCAAACCCACAACCCGGGCATGTGCTCTGACTGGGAATTGAACTTTGATCTTCTGGTTTATAGGTCGACACTCAACTACCATGTCACACAGGCCGGGCCTCATTGTCCTTTAATTTGCATCTCTTGGATGATTAGTGACTGAGCATTTTTTCATATGTCTCTTGGCCATCTGTATGTCAACTTTGTAGAAATGCCTATTTAGGTCCTTTGCCCATTTTTTATTTGGATTGTTTGTCCTCCTTTTGTTAAGATGTATGAGTTCCTTATATATTTTGGATATTAACCCTTTTTCAGATGTATCATTGCCAAATATGTTCTCCCATACAGTGGGCTCCCTACATTTAAGTCTTTTATCCATTTTGAGTTTATTCTTGTTTATGGTGTAAGTTGGTGGTCTAGTTTCATGTTTTTGCATGTACCTGTCCAATTTTAGCTTCACCATTTTTTGAAGAGACTGTCTTTACTCCTTTGAATGCTCTTGCCTCCTTTCTCAAATATTAATTGAGCATAATGGCTTGGGTGGATTTTTGGGGTCTCTGTTCTGTTCCATTGATCTGTATGCCTTGAACAGGGTAAAACGTTTGAAGCCATTATCTACACTAATAAAAGAGAAACATGGTAATTGGCGTATGACCGCTACCCTTCCCATTGGCTAATCAGCATATCCTTATGCAAATTAACTGTCAGCCAAGATGGCGGCCAGCAGCCAGGCAGCTGGAAGCAAGCAGGGAGGCTCGCTTGCTCCAGTGACTGCAGACTCCAACGTTCCCCGCCTGACTTGCCGGCCTCTGA
>NW_005370332.1:2513751-2518298 GCF_000412655.1 Myotis brandtii
CGGGGGTGGGGGGCCCCCCCCCCCCCCCCCCCGAGTGCACAAATATTTTTGTGCCGGGCCTCTAGTTAGATAATAAAAGTTGAGTTGACTGAGTTTTTTTTGTGTCCTATAAAACCTTAATATTCAATGTGCTGTCCTGAAACTAACATGTGTGGGCATTGCCAAGGAGCTTGTTAAAAATACAGAATTGTAGGCCTTAACCTTGGCTGAATGAGAATATATATTTTAATAAATACCAGTGAGTCATATGCACATTAAAGCTTGAGAAGCATTTATCTGAATGATTCCTGAAGAAATGGCATACCTTTTTACATAGAAAGTTCAAGTCTGGGTAGAAGAGGATTACTATAGTAGAGGACTTTGCACATTCAGATGACAGCAAGAAGACAAAGACATCAAAGAGAGGAGACACAAAGCATGTTCCAAAAAGGATATATACTTTATGACAAAGAAAATTGGTAATGCAAAAGAAAAACGAGAGAGAGAGAGAGAGAGAGAGAGAGAGAACAACAGAGAAAGAGCTTCAATACTGTGGGGACTATTTTTTGTTTAAATCATTATAAATTCAAAAGAAAAAAATTCTTCTAGGCTAGTAAAACTTATGGAAATACTATCAACACGAGCAAATTTACATGTTAGTTCATGTTCATCCTATAAAGCATAAAATGCCTTATCACCTCTGGTACATAAATCTAGGACATCTATGCTAAAGCCTTATTCTTGAAAGCTATTTGGTTTTGAGCCCTACTTGTAAAAAGGTATTTGATTTCATCCTGTCAGTTAGACCTATGTCTTTGTATAAATCAAAATAGTTTTAAAGTTTCAATAAGCATTCTATTAATTGTATAGCAGGGCCATTTTTATCTATTATTTAAAATGTTAGTAGACAATGTGAATTAATTCACTGGATGAAAACAAGTTAATAATAATTAAATTTTGGAAGTGATCTTTGGAAGGTCTACCTGAAGAAGTGCCAAAAAGTTTCCACTCCAATGCTATTTTCTTAGTGATTATATTGTGGGATCATCAGCATTGTCTCTGCAGAAGTCATATAATCTCTTTTGCTATTTGAAAATATATGGATTAGAAGTCAGACTGTAAAGTGAAACTGAGTGAATGATTAAAAAATTAATGTAGATTTTCTATTCATAAAATAGTATATATTGAAGCCATGAGTTCATATATCTATATATCCAATATCTATAGTCATATTTATATTTATGGAAAACATAGATCGCCAATGTCTACTTTAATAACTCTTACAGTTAAGGGGGAGATGTCTTGATAGCAGTACATATGCAGGCAACTTTTCTTTTTGCAGAGTAGTGAAACTTGTTTCATTTTTTTCCCAGCAAATATATACGTACCACTTGCTTTTTGCAAAGAACTAAACTAAGCATTATGTTGGGTACTATTTGTCTTAGAAATAAGCCTTTATGTAATTTTGATCTAGTAGAGGGAGACAAGCCATTCTAGTACAATGCATAAGTGCTATAGAAGAAATGTTTGAGGAGTTCTCAAGAGAGTGGGAAATCAATTCCGGCCTGGGAGAAGTCTCAAAGCACAATGGAGAAAGTGGCCTTTAAATAAAACCTTTAAAAACAAAGACAGACATGTGAGGCGAGGGCATTGTAAGCAGAGAGAACAGTACAGTATATACAAATAAATAAGAAAGGCTGATGGTATTTACTGAATTGCTAGAGTCCTATTTATCTGTAGGGCAGCAGAGGGAGATAGGGTTGGAAAGGTGTGTAGAGACAGTGATTTTCAAACCACTCTACACATCAAAATCTTCTGGGGAGCTTTTGTTAATACCAAATTCTTGCCCTCCCCTTGAGTTTTTTTATTCAGGAGGTCTGTGAAAGGAAGCCTAGATAGTTCTAAAAAAACAAAACAAAAAACAACAAAAATTTGGCCCATTAATCTGAGGTCCAGTGTTTTGAAACCACTGAGTTAGGAAAAGATTACAAGGGTAGACTGAAGTAATTTAAGAAAGACTCTTCTGGCCTCAATGATTAGAAAAGATTGGAGAGTGGAAAGGTTATAGGCAGCAACACTAAGGCTGAACACTGTGGTAATAGCCTAATTGTGAGGCAGTAGCCCCTAATTGTGGTTAGCAACAATGGAAATGTAAAGAAAAGCCAAGATACATGAAACATTGATCAGAAGAAGGATAGGGTATAATGACTGATGAGACTGATTAGAGATAGGAGAAATCTGAGAAGAAAGCTAGATAAATTATGATTATAAAATTCAAGTTTAGGTGACTTCATGAATAGGAATATCATTATCTAACTTAAAATATAAAAATAAGTCAAGTTCCTCTGTATGTCATTTTGAAGAGATAACCTAATAAGCCTTTTATGACACTCATGACTTTAGTTTAATCTCTCTATTATATACTTTCATATTACCATTTGTATTTATTGTAACATGTCATAAAGTAGAGTTTTATGATAATTTGTATGGCGCTTTGATTAATATCTATGTGCCTTATTAGGCCTCAAAGTCCAGGGAATCACAATGCCTTGCAAATCATAGGCACTCAATTCTTTTTTTGTTGATTCAGTTTTTCCATATGAGTGGTTCAGTAGGTAAAAGAGTACATTTTTAAGTAACTCATTAGGATTACCAGTATATATTACTGGTACAAAATTATTTACATAAGAAACATTCCATGGTAACTGCATATATTAGCTATAAATTTTTATTCTAAGTGCTTCAAAATATAAAATGATAAATTATGCATTTTCTTTCAACTCAGTGGGACAAAAATTGAGTAAACTGGTTTGATGAAAGACTCTAGATGAGGTTATGTATGCTCACTTGAAAAAAAAAATTCAAAACATTTTAGAAGCTCCTTCTATTTGAGTGTTTGCTCATTGTAAGTATGTGCACAATAGGTTTGCTTTTATAATTCAAGATCATAGTATAAGATCCTGTGTGAATTTTGAAAATTCCAGGTTTCCTTTTTATAAAAGAAAACAAAATTACATAGTGAACCCACTCTTTATTAAATGATAAGGATATGGGTCTGCATACTATTGTGTCCTGTATGATCTAAAATGAAAACCCACAGGAATTATACAGAGGTAAAGCTCTTTCTTTTTGTTCAAGACCTACCTATCCTGTCTTACTATTAAACAATGCACCACTGTTCTCCCTCATTTTACTCAGAGGAAATGGAAGCTAAAGAGGTTAAAGAATTTGGTGGAGATTCTATAACTAGCTAGCGACAGAGGTCGACAATAGGGAAATGAAGCTAATATTTATCAAATGTGTCTTGTATGTGACAACACTTTAAACATATGAATATTTAAATATCACAACTCCTTATGTGGTAGGTGTTATTCTATTTTCTATAGACAAAAAATTGAGGCTCACAGTAATTCACTTTTCTGTATCATATAGTAACCTGTGGACTGCTGATCTATTTGATTCCAAGCCCCATCTTTCTTTAACCAGGGCATGCTGATTTCCACTACAATGTTCCATACTGATATCTTCCTGGGAATGACAGAACGATTTCGGTAGAAACATTTTAATCCAAAGGGTGGGTATGTTACTACACTGCAAACAGAATGAGAATTTATGTGGTTATTGGCAAGGTTGAGGAGAGTATGTAGGTACAATCTGAGCGACATGAAGCACTTACTCAGAAAGGCAGACTTCAAGAGGCAGAAAAGGGCAGTTATGGATAGCGCAGAGTCATCACACAGTTAGAAAGGTGGGTAAGGAGTTGGCAGATGAGTAGGAAAAGAGCAATTGGGAGTCACCAAGGAGGACTTGGTCTTCTTTGTAACTTTTATCCTATTTATTTTTCTCCAAATCCTTTTCTTTCTTTTTATTGTTATAAAATAAATGTAACGTGACATTCACCATTTCAAAAAGTGCAGTTCAATGACATTTAGTACATTCACAATGTTGTGCAACCATCACTACTATTTAGTTCCAGAATGTCATCATCTTAAAAGAAAAATCATACCCATTAAAGGATAGATTCCTTTCTTTTATGAGTCAAGTTAGAGAGCAGCATTTCATGCTGAAATAAAAACATTTAGCTGTAAAATAGAAAGCTTCCTGCTGAGAAAAACCAAGACCATCTCCAAGTTTCCTAGTCATTCAGTATCTCCCCTCTTTGAATCCAGCCCCTGGATTAAGGCAGGTACCAGAGGAGCCATTCTCTCTGGTCAGTCCATAAGCATAGACTGACAGAGAGGTGGAATTTAAGAAACCAAGTTGACATGGCCAGTGTTGCTCTGTGGTTTAGCATCGACCTATGAACTAGGAAGTCATGGTTTGATTCCTGGTCAGGGCACATGCCCCAGCTTTGGGCTAGATCACCAGTGTGGGGAGTGCAGGAGGCAGCTGATCAATTCTGTGGTTTATCGACCTATGAACTAGGAAGTCATGGTTTGATTCCTGGTCAGGGCACATGCCCCAGCTTTGGGCTAGATCACCAGTGTGGTGGGTGCAGGAGGCAGCTGATCAATGATTCTCTTTCATTGATGTTTCTCTCTCATTGATGCTTCTTTTTTTTTTTTTTT
>NW_005370332.1:2525215-2532717 GCF_000412655.1 Myotis brandtii
TGAACTGCTTACTCCGTTTGCTTCAATACAAGATCTGGGGTTCGCCTGGCTATTTCGCTGCCATCTTGCTTCTCTCATTGATGCTTCTATCTCTCCCTTCCTCTCTCTGAAATTAATTAAAAAAACACATTAAAATATATTAAAAAAGAAACCAAGTTGGTTAAGGTCCCATTCTTGTTTTGGAAGAAGAGAATATGATTTAAAAAATGATAAGACTCTATTGAGATAGTGCACTCTGTTTATTAAAACCTTACCACCCACACACATAAAAAACCCTGACAAAACTTAATGTGTATGAGTCAGATGGGGAAGAATTTCTTGTAGTTATTGTTTGAAAGGAGAGAAAAGAAGTTTGTGATAGAATGTTAACACATGGCTTAGTGTTTCCAGACAGAAAGAAGACACATAGAGGGGACGGGGGTTGAGGGACTGGGTGAAAAAGGTAAAGGGATTGAGAAGTAAAAATTGGTAGTTGAGGGACTGGGTGAAAAAGGTAAAGGGATTGAGAAGTAAAAATTGGTAGTTATAAAACAGTCATGGTAATGTAAAGTACAGCATAGGAAATTTAGTAATAACTATGTACAGTGTCAAGTGGGTACTTGACTTATTGGGGGGAACACTTTGTAAAGTATGATGATCTAACCACTATGCTGTACACCTGAAACTAAAAGGGGTTGAGCAACAAAGGAAAAAAGAAAGAGAAAGAAAGAATTCATGGACACAGACAATAGTGTGGTGATTGTCGGGGGAGGGGGGCGGAGCTAGAAAAGAGCATAGGGGGGATAAATGGTGATGGAAAAAATTAAGTTAAATTAAAAATTTAAAAATATTGAATGTCAACTTTAATTTAAAATAAAATTTAAAAAACAGTAAACACCTAACATATTAAAGAAATAGTGCCCAGCAATATATAAGACAAAAGAGAACAATGGAATGAGGAGAGCACTGAATGAGGAAAGCAGAGGCATGATAGCTTAAGTCTTACTGAAAGTTTAAAATATAATGGAAGCTACAACATAGTCCACTGGAAAGATTTTTCAATGGAGCAGAACGGTCCTGCCTCCAATAGAAAAAGAAACTGATAATTGATTTTCTTCTCCAACAAGCGACCGTCATTCACAGTAACTGTGCGGGGTATTGTCTGCAGAAACCCACCAGATGGTGTGAGTAGAGAGGGAGAATAAGCAAGATGATATGAGGGGAATGCAAATCAGTCACTTTTATTGCAGCATTGTTTGATGGGAATGGCAGATGGCAAGAGATTTTAGTATGTGCTTGAAATCTTTCTTTTGGGAACCAATTTATTTTGATATTTTACCTCAAACATCAGAATGATACACAGAACCCAAGCCTCTCAGCAGGATTTCTTAGCTTGTCCCAGAACTGGGTCAGATCCAATCTCCCAGCCTCTCAGGTTACAATTTACTAGAAAGGAAAACAAGATGACTAACAATTTGAGACAAATGGGCCAAACATTAAAAAAATATTCAACCACTCTGCATACAATTCTTGGAAAATTTCAGTAAGCAAAATAGAAAACAATTTTGACTTTAACATGGCTTCAAGACAGTTTTTTTAATGGACAAAATAATCTTAAATATTAACCTTGAGAATACCAGCAAAGAGTATACTTGTATCTTCCCAGAAAGGCTCATAATACAGTGTACGAATTGAGGTGTAGTCCTTAACCTAAGAAAATGGGTGAGCTCTAATATTCCTTTGTATTTTAGTTACTTAGAATTTGTAATACATTTCCTTTTAAAGATAATCGACAGAGTAAGTATGCAGGTCCACCTCCAGGACCAGAATGTAATGCTAAACTCAGTCTGAGGTCCTGGTTTTGTGTAATAAAATGAAGGAATGAGAAAGTGAGTGAATCATCAGTTCAAGGTAGAATTTTAAAGCAAGCAAGGATGGTCTTTGATTTGGGGCACATACCTTGTTCTCAGAGCTACATAAAATAATGCCCTCAGGCTGCCCGAAATACTCCCCCTGCCCACCACTGTGGGATTCTAAGCAGACCTGACCTCCTTAAAATGCTGCAGAACCCCAAATTACCTATTTTATTTGCTTCTTATAAAACTGCCATTATTTCATTTCAGATAATTCATCCAATGTCAAGAAGAAAATCTACTTTAAGTCCCACTTAATGCGTGGATGACCAATAATCCCTTTTTCTTGGCATTGCTGTTTAAATTATTTGAAGAGAATTCTTGTTAATCCAAAGACATCACAAATCAACAGACTTCATTTGTGTTAATAACATGAGGTGAAATTATTCAACCATTGTAGGCACAACATTTGTTTGAGCTGGAGGCTACCAAATAGGTTAGTTATTCCTGAATGTTTAGCTTTCTCAGGAGATATTTTCTCTAAGATGCTTCTGATTTTTAGGTTCTTCCTCTTTTGTTACTTTTGTATAAAAATAAAAGTCCCACGGAACAACTTTGTACCGTGACATAGTGACTCCTAAGGCAGCACTGGTGACAACATCGGTATAAGGGATACTAGCAGAGAGGCAGAGGACAGGAATAGTAATCTTGATTTGTAAGGTAGTTATTTTAAAGCGAATAAACTGATTGTATGCCCTTTCATGATCAAATTAACTAGTTTTCAAAATGAATTTAACAATGCATGAAAGTGAGACGTTCTTTCTTTTGTCTGACTAAATACTAATGAATCATCAGCAGTACAAAAAAGTGTACACAGCATATGACAACAGTAAACTGTAGGATGGCAGAATAATTTAATATCTGTCTTGTGTGAAACAGAGTTGTGTTTCCCCCATTGGGGTTATTTTTGCTGCAATGCACTGGGGCAAGTAATGAACAGGCAACATGAGTGTTCATTTAAATATTAAATTGCAAGGGCAATGCAGATTTCACTGATGTTACATGTTACTGAACAACACATTTGAAAATTTATCAAGAAAATGTGAGCAATCAATTATAATTTATAGTAAAACATGATTGAAATGTATTTACTAGTGTCCTAACCTGTGCCAAATCTTTAAAATGTTGGTATCAAATAGGAAGTATAAATAAGGAATAAGATTATGCAATGAAGTATAAATTTACCTCTCTGGGAAACATTGACCATGTTATACACAGGCCAGAGAAGTGTATGATAAGCCAGAAAATAAACAGTAATGAAAATATTCTCTCCAAGGAATCATGGATTTATTAACTATGAACTGATTTCTTAAGTATGGACAGTTTTGGAGAGAGTCTCATCCCAGATGGCTGTCCTCTGAGGACAATTTTATCTATTGCAACATAGGTATTTCCCTTCTCTTCTCAATGATGCATTTCTGGAGATTGTGAGCCTGAGAAAGTAACCCTGATAATAATGGACAAAATGTATTGTCTATTAATTATGTGCTGGGTTTGGTAACAGTTGTTTTACCCATAATATCTTAGTTAATTCTTATAATTCCATGAGATAAACATTTTAACATCTTCATTTTATAGATAAGAAAAATGAGACTTAGTGAGGTTGTGTTTTTCTGAGGTCACATAGCTAGTAAGTGGTGGAACAGAGATGAGAATCCAGGTCTTCCAGAGAAAATCCATACTCTAAATTCATGCTTTAAAAAGTGGATACATGCACACCAGCCAGTGCAAAAAGATTCACTTGGGTGCTGGAAGTTTATAATACATTGTATATTTAAATAAAAGCAAAAAACTAAAGTTTACCCATGTGCATTTAGTATAGTAGCATTACAGGCAGCCTTGCTAAACCTGCATGTGAGATGGTCAAATACTACATGTGGTACATGACTTATCTCAGGGAAGTGTGGGCATTTCACCATGTGGGAAGAATGCCGTAGTGCCCTATCAATTTGGGCATTTTGCCACATGTTACAATGTCTGTGTGCTCATTTTAGTGCATTTATGGATTACACTATGCAGTTTTAAATGGAAAGGTTGTTTGTTTAATTAAACTTTGGTTATAAGTAATACAAATGTAAGTACAAATGAACAAGAGAAGATGAGGTCGACTGTTCTAGTATCAGGTTTTTTAAATCAGTCATAAATAGAGTAAAAATGACAATACAAACAGATATAACTGGACGATGGCCAAGATATAATTTAATTTTTTTCTGAAGTCTATGTGAAATGCTGATGTATGAATATCCACTATCAATAACAATAAATTCCACTCTAAGTTTGAGTATATTGTCTTAAGCCATTGATACTATTGATAGTATGAAGCTATATTGATTAGCAAAACATTAAAAACTAAGCTCTTTGGACATTATTTAATTTAAGTCCCTACAAATACTTCAAAAGGATTAAAATCATTATCTCTATGTAATATTTGATAACATTTTTCTAAACATATTAACTATTTGGAAGCTTCTTTTGAAGTTTCTTAATATATTTATTTATGGTTATGACTTATAAATATATTTTTTCTGGATCCATTCACAATGTCTTCTATCCTTATCTCTAACACTTTTATCTATTATATTTTTCCTCTGAGTTCTGGTAAATGTTTTCAGACTGGTTTAACTTTTGGCATATCTCACCTGAAATTCACTGACACTGTTACATTAATTTGGCAACAGTGTTTTTCCTGTTTAAGGAAGGTTACTTCAGATTATTTTTCCATCTTTAAAAATTTGATGCAATGTGCTCTCCAATTTCAATGTGAAAATGAATTCTTTTTTAAAAACATTTCTTTCTATTTCTTTCATATCTGTTTTAAAGGTTGCCATTTGCTCTGACCACTGAAATCACTCCCCGACTTTTGAATCATTATATCTTTTCCTGTATCTTACTGACTTTCTATATTTTCTTAACCTTTTGGTAGCAAGTGTCACATAAAAGGAACTGAATGATGTCTGTCAGAGATTGTTCAAATTTTTTAGACCTAGTGTAAGAAATAATTGGTAACTATTATTTGACAGTGTAGAGGTTCCATAGATTGTGTAGGATTGGGAAGGAGCAATAGATGGGGGAAACAATCTTGGGGGAGTGAGTTTCCACAAAGTTCTTCATGGGGGGCTCCTGAACAAGAAGTTAAAGTACAAGTTTTCTGATCCAGTTACATTTTAAAGATGGGGGCGGGGAGAGAGAAATCAATCTGAGATGCAGGGAAGTCAAGTAATTTTTCCAAGATTCTACATTTATACAAAAATTTCCAAATCCTATACGATAAAAGCCTAATATGCTAAGTGTCTGGTTCTCTGGTCGGCTGTTCAACCAATCAAAGCGAAATATGCTAATAATATACTAAGGCTGCTCAACCACTCGCTGTGATGTGCACTGACCACCAGGGGGCAGATGCTATGACTGGTAGGTTAGCTTGCTGCTTGGGTCCCGCTGATCTGGACTGGGGCCGGATATTCCCTGGAGCCTTCCTGTGATCCCTCCCTGGCTGGCCAACTTCCCGCTTCCCTCCCTGGCCCCAGTCGTGTGCCGGCAGGGTCCCTTGGCCTGGTCTGTGCCCTCTCACAATCCAGGAACCCTTGGGGATGTTGGAGAGCCGGTTTCGGCCTGATGGAGGAACAACCGGTCGCTATGACATGCACTGACCACTAGAGGGCAGATGCTCAATGCAGGAGATGACCGCTGGTGGTCAGTGTGCTCCCACAAGGGGAGTGCCACTCAGCCAGAAGCCAGGCTCATGGCTGGTGAGCCCAGCAGTGGTGGCAGGAGCCTCTCCTGCCTCTACAGCAGTCGGACATACCCTGAGGGCTCCTGGACTGCTAGAGGGCACAGGTCAGGCTGAGGGACTCCCCCACCCCTGAGTGCACGAATTTTATGCACCAGGCCTCTAGTAGACTTATAACATATTCTGATTTACTTTCACACAACCCCTTTACTCAGCAAGAGCCAATTACACCGTATATTTTAAAAGAAAAGTCAGGAGGTGGCCTGGCCAGCGTGGCTCAGTGGTTGAGTGTCGAACTTTGAACCAGAAGATCACGGTTAGATTCCTAGCCAGATCACATGCTCGGCTTGTGGGCTCAATCCCTAGTAGGTGGCTTGCAGGAGGCAGCCGATCAATGATTCTCATCATTGATCTCTTTCTCCCTTCCTCTCTGAAATCAATAAGAATATATTTTTTAAAAAGTCAGGAGGCTTGGGAATGTGCTTTGCCATAAAGGAAAAGACTTTGATACTCTGGTATTTATCGATTGTGTCACCCTGAGTAATTTACTATGGTTCTCTGGAATTCAGTTTCCTCAAATTTGAAAACGAAAGTGGGGATAATAATATTGACTTTTACAAGACCTTTAAGGTCCCAAAATAAAAGCCTGAGGCATTAGTCCAGGCCTGTGGCAGGAGACCCTGGCCTAAGATGAGTGGAGGAGAGCAGATTGTGTGGTGTCTCCATCAACCCAAGCCCTAGAACATTACCAGTGTCCTTGATTGCCACCACCTTTAATGCCCACCTGGCCTGGCTTGGCTTGGCCTCACTTCACCTAACAAATATGCTTCCAACTCCAGCCTCAGCTCACTCCCCAAATTATAAATATTAATACATATATTAAATATACTATTTTTAATGGATCTGAGTACATGATCAAAAATGTTCAGAGGTTAATATCCTAAATCACTAGTACTATTTTGTTTCTCTAGGAAAAAAAATGAGGTTTAAAGTTGTTCTGTAAAAGTATATTTTAATATTAAGAAAATTAAAACATCATGTAGGATTGTGAATTCTCAATGACCCATTTAAACTTTTCAACTTTCAGCTTTTTCAGTTTCTGTCATTTTTCTTATTCTAAACTAGGGGCCCAGTGCACGAATTCATGCACCTTGAAAGGAATTGTGGGCCGCGAGGTTGCAGTGGGCATAGGGGTGGGTCTCGGCCCATTCTCCGCACCCCTGCCCAGCCCCCTCTCTTCCAGCAGCCCGGTTCCCAAAACTGTCGCTCCCACGGGCTGAGGCGCTGGTACCGCTTGCACCTGCTGATGGCCTGGAGTGATTGGGGCTGGCACCAGCAGCGGGTGCAGGTGGTGGCTCTGGTGCCAGCTGTGGGTGTGAGCAGGGCCAGTGTCAGCAGTGGGTGCGAGCGGGGCCGGTGCATCAGTGGGTGCAAGAGGCGGCTGCCGGACCCAATCGCCCTTCAGGAGCAGGGGGAGGTGGAGAATCCCTGAGGGGCGATCGGGGCCAGCAGCCACCGCTCGCACCCTCTGACAGCGCCGAGTGATCAGGGCCGGTGCCAGGCGCCAACAGCTGGTACAAGCGGCAGCTCTGGCACCAGCAGCAGGTGCCAGTGGCAGCTCTGGCACCAGCAGTGGGTGCGATTGGTGGCTCCAGCGCCAGTAGCAAGTGCGAGTGCTGGGCAGGACTGTGGCGTGCGGGAGCAAAGAATTTTCAGTAACCACCAGAGGCTCGCCCTGATGACAGTGACTGGCACCCCACTCACTTGCTCCACCATCCCACCACAGCCAATGCCTGCCATGTTCCGCATGTACCCCCTGATACTCAGTACACGTAATAGCAACTGGTTGTCTGGTTGTCCACCGTTTGGTCTATTTGCATATT
>NW_005370332.1:2532950-2534041 GCF_000412655.1 Myotis brandtii
AAAATATATTTTAAAATATATATATATGTAAATTTGTCTACTATAGCACATTTGTAAAATCATGAATTTTACCTTATTGTTTTTAATTATTTATTTTTTGGAGATTGATTTTCCAGAAAAATCAGCTTATTTTCTTCAGCTAGGAGATAAAGATACAATTTGTACATTAACATCTTTTGAGTTAATATATAAACTACATTTTTAAACATTTTAATCTGGATCATTTGTATTAATTTCCTTCTCTCACATATGACAAGTTCATCTAATATAGCTGCCATACACCTGATGGCAGCTCTTTGAATTGCATCAATGATACTTCCTTCCAGAACTGAGGTACAATTAGCAAGCAGTCAGATGGTCAAAAGGCACAGAAGGATACCCAGAATGTTGATAGCAGATAAAACCACTAGGGTAGGACATATGAGGCAAGGGAATGAAAACTTCAGGAGAACTGGGATCAAGGAGGTCCAGCGATAGATATCAGACAGATATATTGCCAAAGAACCCATAGGCTAGGAAAGACTGACAGAAGACAATAATGATTCAAGGTTAAAGTTGAGTATCTGGAGGAAAAACACGAGGAATTGCAATTTATGATGCATTGACTCTTGAAAATCAAGACGATGACCCAAATTCAAGAATTGGACCACAAAGGGAGAGCTTGATGTCGCGCTGTATGGCAAACACTGAGTTTATTGGAAGTAGGGTACCCTTTCATAATATTGGTAGCACTCAAGCTGGCATGATGCTTAACTGCCAAGATATTAATCTAAGATCATATATTCCTTACCCTACTGCGGGGGCTGGTGGAAGTAGGCTCGGGAAATCATGGTAGGAACTTCGTAATCAGAGGAAGAATCTTGCTAATCAGGAGTGATTACAAACTGTGTGATCCATTAGTGTTTTTTTTCTCCAAGTGGAATTTCAACTATGTCCAATATAAGTGATTATTATAACTACTTTTAAATAACATCAATCTATATGATGAAATATTCTTAGATGTGTCATTGAAATTGTATGTCTTGATGTATAGGCTGTGTTAGTCAGGGTTCTCCAGAGGAACAGAACCAATACTATCCATATACTAGATA
>NW_005370332.1:2534299-2537651 GCF_000412655.1 Myotis brandtii
GGGCTCATAAAATTATGAAATTTGGCAAGTCTAAACCTGCAGAGTAGGCTCACAAGCTGTAGACTCAAGAAAAAAACTGATATTGCAACTCAAGTCCAAAGACAGTCTGGTGGCAGAATTTCCTCTTTCTCAGGGGATTTCAGTCTTTTTGTTGTTAAGGTCTTCAACTATTTGGATGAGGCCCACTTACCCAGTGACACTATGGTGGGGGTGTAATTTGCTTTACCCAAAGCCTACTTATTTAAATGTGAATCTCATCTAAAAATATCTTTAAAGCAACATTCAGACTAGGGTTTGATCAGATATCTGGGAAATGTAGCCTAGCTAAGTTGACATGCAAAATTAACCATCATCCAGGAATTCATATGTTAATTTGCTTCAACAAAATTTATTGCTTACTCTTCATTTCACAGTATGCCAGATGCTATGAATCAATTAGAAAAGGTTGAGACTGGGTGAGGTAATATCAATTATGGGAATATTGCAATATTCCAGGCAACAATTGAGGACTTGAAAGAAGGCAGCAATGGAAATGAGAATGAAGAGAAATGGACAGATAAAAGGTACTTAGAAGGTAGTCTCAGTTAGACTTGGTGGATAATAACATTTGAGAGAGGGTGAGGAAGAAGATGTATGGATAGTGGGAAGATGAGGATGCAATTAATTTAATGAAAGAGTAAATTATGGGAGGATGAGTTATTTTTGAATATGAGGTTCCCAGGGACAAACTAGTTGAAGTTATTCAGTGGATAGTTGGATATATCTTTATGTAGATCTAGAGGTCTGGATAAGGATAGACTTAACCATTTGGTCAAGTGAAAAAACTAAGACCACCTAATCTCATCCAAATAAACAAAATTCCTTCAGCTCAAGTTTAAAAATCTATTATGAATCTCATAATTTTCCTCTATTTCACTGCTACCAATCCAGTCCAAATTCATCATTTCTTGCCTATAGCAATAGCTTCCTAACTGGTCTTTATGCTTCTATCCTTGAATTCCCACATTGGTCATTGTGACTCTGAAAACATAAACCATATCTATGAAACTAGAGGACATTATGCATTAGGAAATAAGCCAGATACAGAAAAAAAAACTGTGCAATTTTACTTATATGTGGAATCTAAAAAAGTTGAATATGTTGTATCAGAACAGTGGTTATCTGGGGTGGGGAGGTGAGGGAAATGGGGAAATATTGGTTAAAGAGTACAAAGTTGCAGTTATGTAGGGTGAATAAGTCTAGAGATCTAATGTACAGCATGATGACTATAGCTAATAATGCTGTAATGAATACTGGAAATTTGTTGAGAGACTAGATTTCAGGTGCTTTCACACACACAAAAATGGTAACTATGTTAGGAGATATGTTTATTAGCTTGATTATAGTAATTATTTCACTATGTATATCATCAAATCAACATGTTGTATACCTTAAGTACATATAATTTTTATTTTTAAAAAAGTTAAGAAGACAAACTGTATTATATCATGTCCCTGATGAAAATAATAAAATACTCCCTCCTCATTCACTCTGCTCCCTCCATACTGATCTTGATGTTCCTCAAACCTACTAGGCATGTGCCTGGCTCAGGACCTTTGTGCTATCTATTCTCTCTGTCAGGAATATATATCACCCAGATGTTGAACATGACTCACTTCTTCATTTTTTTTAAAGAACTGAAGTTTTATATTTTAAAAGACTTTTAAAATTGATTTTTAGAGAGAGAGGAAGGGAGAGGGGTAGAGTGAGAGAAACATTAATGTAAGAACAAAACATTTTTCAACTGCCTCCTGCATGCCCCCTACCAGGGATCAAAGCCCACAACCTGGGCATGTGGGAATCAAACCAACAACCTTTTGCTACAGGATGACACCCAACCAACTTAGCCACACCAGCCAGGGCTCACTTCCCTATTTCATTTATTACCAGCCCAATGCTTTCTTCCTACTAAACCTTCAGTGACAACCTTATGCAAAATAACACTTTGATTTCTCAATTTGCTTTATTTTCTTATAGTAGTTATCACCAATTGATATATTTTGGTAACTTTACTAACTTGAATGCAAAGTCAACAAAAGACTTTGTTTATATCTCTATACCCAGCACCAGATTCATTGTACAATGGGGAAGTAATTGCATCACAAGTGTAGATGGATCATCCTTGAGATCTTATAAGTGGTCCCAGTATGGAGCACTGAAATAAATCAACATTTAAGAGATGGCTAGAGAAAAATAACCAAATGAAACTGAAAAGTGACCACAAATGTAAAGAAAAGTTGCCTGAGTCACAAAAACAGAGGATGGAGAGAATTTAAAAAGGAAAAAAAATAAGATATAATATTGTTTATATTTTCCATTTTTCAAACTCAATGACTCCTTGTTAAACTATATGAGAAACTGTGAAAGTAAGTTGACTACAACTGCATCAAGATAATAGTTAATATTTATAAATTGTTTTGAATTGTTTTATTAAGTAGAAATATAGGGAGATTTAGAGTTCAAAGAAAATGGCAAGGTATCAGAAATGAATACTTAGTTTAGATTTATTTTATATTACAGTTGGAGTCTTTCAAGGAGTACACTAGAATTAAGAATATGTTTCAATCTCAATGAATAAATAGAACTACTGGACTGTGAAATGACTAAGCAAATTGAAAAGTTCCATACATTTTTAATAGCTACAATGAGAAATTTTATTATCTGCTGGGATCTATAAAATCTTGTCCTAAAACCACATGTCATTTTGAGAGTAATCTAAACTTGGATAGGACCAGAGCATGTGTGTGTGTGTGTGTGTGTGTGTGTGTGTGTGTGTGTGTGTGTGAGTATGTATGCAATTGGGGAGGTAGTAGAATTGATCATTGGAAGGAGTCATAGAAAGGGCAAAATATACATAAATGTATAGAGAAGGGACAGTTCAGGGAGCTGAGATATGTCTCAAGGGAAAGAGACAAGTTCAGAAATATTCCATACTGAGGCTGTGGATACCACTGAATTGAGTTTTTCTGAATTGGTGGTGGTGGTGGTGGTTGTGGTGGTGGTGGTGGTGGTGGTGGTGGGTGGTAAACACTCAGGAAAGACAATATTTCATCAAATACCCTAGGACAGTGGTCGGCAAACGGCGGCTCGCGAGCCACATGCAGCTCTTTGGCCCTTTGAGTGTGGCTCTTCCATAAAATACCACATGCGGGCACGCACGTACAGTGAGACTGAAACTTTGTGACCCATGCGCAGAAGTCGATTTTCGGCCTGGGCGAGTCTATTTTGAAGAAGTGGCATTAGAAGAAGTGGGGGGAAATGGTTTTAGTTTTTGCCCATTGAGTATGATGTTGGCTGTTGGTTTGTCATATAT
>NW_005370332.1:2540671-2551844 GCF_000412655.1 Myotis brandtii
TACAGAGGCAGAGCAGCATTAAACAGACTGTCAAACTACAGCAGGAAGGCTGGGGAAGGTTGGGGGGAGGGTAAGAGATCAACCAAAGGACTTGTATGCATGCATATAAGCATAACCAATGGACACAAGACACTGGGGGGTAGGGGAGACTGGGGGAAGATCAAGGGGAAAAAAAGGAGACAAATGTACTACTCTTTGTAATACTTTAAGCAATAAAAAAAGAAGAAGAAGTGGGGGGTGTCGGTTGGTTGGGCGACGGAAGACTCCACACAGGCGGTCGCGGCATAGCAGCGCGGGGGAGGCACGGGCGATTCATGCAAGAGTTGAGTGAACCAGTCAGTCAGCAGGCAAATGCAAAATCATTATTAGTAACATTTGTTAAATTCTGATGGATTTCAGTGGAATATATTGCTGAAACATTTTGCTCAGGCAATGGGAACAAAACAATTTTAATTGACACTTGTAGGCATTGGCTCTCAGCCTTGGCTGCACATTTCACCACGGAACTACCAAAAACCCCAGTGCCCAGGCCCTACTCACAGGAGTTTCGATTCAATTGGTAGGGGATGAGGTCCAGACACCTGTTGTGCTTTTTAAAAGCTCCTCAGCTGGTTTGCATGAGCAGCCAGGGCTGAGGCCACTGCTCTAAATAGCATGGATAAACAAAGAAAGGGACTTGGGTAAACCTGAGACAGAGTTGAGTATATCTCCTAAAAAGGCAACTGCGGTTGTGAAAGTCCTATGTACCCTGCTTTTGTAAGGTTAGAATCCCTCCTTGGGAGAGGTACAACACACAAATCACAGTTATTTATTGAGAGCAAACTACTGAGTCACTTGGATGAAAATGTGAGAGTTTAAGACTCCCTAGCATGTCTTCACTAAGAATAGATCATGTCATAGAAATCGAAACAAGTTCTTGAAAGGAATGACTAAAGATATTGACAAAGGCTGAGCAGAGGATACACTTTTTGTGAGGTCCCTCATGGAGCATGAGGGTTGCGACAGGTAACAACATACTTGCTGATTGTCATGAAATAAAAAAAGGCCTTGGTGAGAAGGTGGTGGGGGTTCATGGTAATACATTGTGCTGAGTTTTAACAAGACAACTTATAGAAAACCATCCTGAGAACTGTAAAGGATGACACATCTGTAAGGAGTTATTATTATATTAAATATATTTTTATTGATTTCTGAGAGGAAGGGAGAGGGAGAGATAGAAATATCAGTGATAAGAGAGAATCATGGATCTGTTGCCTCCTGCATGCCCCCTACTGGGGATCGGAACTGGGGATGTGCCCCGACTACAACTTCCTGGTTCATAGGTGTTGAAGCTCAACCACTGAACCACACTGGCTGGGCTATTTTTAAAATATTATAGTCAGAGTGGGTGGGCTCTGTCTAAAATACTCTCTGGGAAAGAGAGTATCTCAGAGTACAGAGAAAACAAAAAGGCAAATGTTTGTTAAATCCGATACTGATTTTGCAATTAACACCTTTTTCCCCCTCCCTCTCTTTTTCACCCGGGGGATTGTAAGAAAAGTGAGTGAGGTGTCAGATTAGCTTCAAACTTCATCTTGGTGACAACTTTAGGTGAGCAACAGCAAATACTAGCCCAGAGTTTCCATAAGGATATTTTTGAGAAATCTTATTAGGCTTGATGTGTATGTTGTCGATATTGTATTTTTTAAAGAATCACAATATTTATCTGGTAAATAAGACATTTTTAATTTGCGTCCTGGACATCAAGGCCTGCTGGATAGAAATTAACTTTTGCATTGTATACTAATTTGGGTACTGCTGCTTTACAATATCGTTATTAAGTATGATATCAAGTTTTATTCAACATACCTATAGTTTAACTAAGACTTAAAACTGGGCTTCCTATTTTGTCCCATTGATATATATGCCTGTTTTTATGCCAGTACTGTGCTGTTTTGATTACTATGGCCTTGTAGTATAGTTAGATATCTTCTTTCTTAATATTGCCTTGGCTATAATGTAGTTTTGAATTTTATAGATGTAACTGGTTTAATGATCTTGATCAATCTGATGTTGGTGGGCTATAATTATGGAACCTTTGTTCTTTCTCATCATTGCTCCCAACTCTGCTACATCTTATATCCCCTCCATGTTAAGTAACTAATTTCCTAAAACTATCTTGAACAGATACCACATCTTTTTGGTCATTGGTCACTTTCAGTTATTTAAAAAAAGTCATCTAGTTTAAAAACTCCCATATTCAATCTCATTGAATTCAATGCTTTCCTTAGAGTGATATTAGGAGAGATCTTTCCAGCATTTACAGGAAACCCAACCTCTTCCTCTACCCTTTTCAAGCAAAACTCTGTATAGGATTGGGAGATAGGAAATTAAGAGAGATGGTAGGGATTATCTTACATAAGTAGTCTCCTGTAAGTTGCTGATGACTTTTAAGTTGTCCTCATTGATGGGATAACATATTTTTTAGGTTCTGTTACAGCCAAAATCAAATCCATAATTTTAGTAGTTTATAAAAATAACTTTTAAAATTAATCTTATAAAGTCTTCTGAGTTCTAGGTGACTCTTCAATTCATATGTCTTCATATGTTGGCTCAGCATTACAGGATGCTTTAATCAATATGGCATTTCCATGAATAAATGCTTCTAAAATCACTGCAGTGGGAAAATATAGGCTGTAGTATGAAACACTGACAAATATTTCAACATACAAGTGATACATGCTACTTCTTCCCACATTTCATTAGTCAATGCAGTTCATATCACATAGCCACATCACATAACTTCAATGGGTAGCCTACCACAGATATTTTGTTTGTTTGAGGTGGTGGTGGGGGACAGTGTACAGTGCAATATCAGTGAGTCTCTTACTTGGTTGATGATATATCAAAGTCACACTCCAACCCATCTCTGGGTGAAAGGTTCCTCAAATGTTGACTCCTGAATAGCCTCACTATATCAGCTCCTCCTATACCAGATACTCTTTCATGTGGATTCAAGGGAACTGCTGAGGTCCTTATCAAGAACACACACGACAGTCCCTCCTTGCTTTGCTTCCACTAGCTGTACCGGTAAACTCCCAGCCTTCAGATATTTCTAGTAGAGAAGCTGGCAATAGTAGCTATATTTACATTTACCACAAATGCCAAGAGGTACATGTCAAGTTCTCCCAAATTTCCCTTGCTAACCTCCAGTACTTCTATTACAGTACCACAGACCGGTCTTAACAAGTATCATGACAAGGAGTGAGATACGTGTCTATTATTCCTTCAGGGGAAGGAGAGAGAAGAGCTGCTGTGATTTGCCATTAGGGTGCTTACTAAATGATGACTTACCTTCCCTCTCATTAGTCTTTTGCTTTTATAGACTTAGATAGTGTCCTGCAGAGATATTTGAGGCTAACAGAGTCAGTTCAGCAGCTTCTTTTTAATAACCAAAAGAAATATCTGGCCCCAATTATTGATTGGGCCTTAGAGGCCCTCTTGAAAATTGGAGAGTTTAACCATTCTTAGTTCTGAGCTTTGCCTGCAGATACTAATTCAAAGGCAAAAAGAATATCAATATTCTCTGCTATCTGTGGTCTTTGTTTATATTTTGCTTGCATAACCCTTAAAAGAAAATTTGAAAAGTAGGTACTTTCCCACACATTTTATTTTATTTATTTTTTAAAAAATGTATTTTTATTGATTTCAGAGAGGATGGAGAAGGGAGAGAGGGATAGAAGCATCAATGATGAGAGAGAACCATTGATTGGCTGCCTCCTCCACACTCCACACTGGGGATTGAGCCCACAACCCAGGCACGTGCCCTAACTTGGAATAAAACTATGACCTCCTGGTTCATAGGGCAATGTTCAACCACTGAGCCACACCAGCTGGGCTTTTCCACACATTTTAAAGTTGCTATATAAAATTTACCCTAAGTTTACAAAGTTACAAAGGATTCCATTTCTTGCACATCATAAATGTTGATTTAAAAATTTTATCAAAAACATTTCAAACTTACACTAATTAGATAATGCACTCTTTATGCCCAGCACATATTCAGCAATGTTTAACATAATTCCACACTTGTTTTATCTGTCCTTTTTTGGTTACTATGTTGCTGAAGTATTTCAAATAAATCTTACAACCTCTGTTGTCACACATTGCTATCTCCAGTATGAGTTTCTAACATTATGAAGATTTTATAAGGGGACTGTAATGTAATTATCATAACTTTCAAAACTAATAATGATTGCTTGGTATCTATTTCATTTCTTTACTGCTGTGTGTGGTAGCCAGCCTCCAAGATTACCCCACATGACCTCCACCCTCTGGTATTCAAACTCTTGTATAATATCCTGCTACCCTGTACCTAAGTTCATCTGTATAACCAATAGCGTACAGCAGAAGTGACAATATGTCAATTCTGAGGTTAGGTTAAGAAAAAGACTGTGGCCTCCATCTTGTGTACTCTTTCACTCCTGAGTCACTCTCTCTGGGGAAAACAAACTGCTATTCTGTGAGCTGACCTATAGAGAGGCTCACATAATGAGGAACTAAAACCTCTGGCTAACAGTCAGTAAGGAGCAGGGGCCTTCCAACAATCATGTGAGTGAGTTTGGAAGCAGATTTTCCAACCCCAGCCAAGCTCTGAAATGACTGTAGCCCTGGCTAACAGCTTGACTCCAACCTCATGAGAGATCTTTAGCCAAAAACACTCAGCTAAGCTGCGCCAAGATTCCAGCATCTCAGAAACTGTGTAATGTAATAAATGTTTGCTGTTTCAGTTGCTAAGTTGTCAGGTAATCTATATATATAAAAGCCTAAGCGACCAGCTGATCAGCCAATCAGCCAGTAGCTATGATGTGCACTTACCACCAGGGGGCAGAAGCTCAATGCAGGAGCAGAAACACAGGCATGGAAACATGGAACAGACTGATGAATCTCAGAGGGAAGGGGGGAGGGCAGGCAGAAAGAGATTAACCAAAGATCTTATATGCATATTAGGGTCCCTTGGCCTGGCCTGTGGAGATTGGGCCAAAACCAGCTCTCTGACATCCCCCAGAGGTCCCAGATTGCGAGAGGGTACAGGCCAGGCCAAGGGACTCCAACAGTGCATGAATCCATGCACTGGGCCTCTAGCTTTTAAATAACAATAGAAAACCAATACACTGTATAACGGTATCCTAAAACTTAGTGGCTTAAAACAAGAAGGCTTTGTTTATTTTTTAGTCTTCACCTGAGGATATGTTTTTATTGATTTTAGAGAGAGAGAGTGAGGAAGGGAGCAGGAGAGATGGGGAAAGATCCATGTGAGATAGAAACATCAATTGGTTGCCTCTTATACATACTCTGACCAGGGATCAAACCCACAACTTGGTTATGTGCACTGATCAGGAACCTAACCCGCAAATTTTCAGTGTAGGGGTTGACACTCTAACCAAGTGAGCCACATGGGCCAGGGCTGTTTACTATTTTTGATTGTGGAGTGACTAGGCTGTTCTACTGATCTTGCCTAGACTTACTCATGTGGCTGCATTCATCTGACAAGCTGTCAGGGGGCTTTACTCATTTGGAACATCTAGGATGACTGGACCTTTCTTGTCACATAGACTGCTGGGGTCCAGCAATAGACTTTAATCCTGGTCTTATTCAACAGCATGTCAATTTCAGGGCAGCTTTTTTAAGTGATTGAAGGCAGAATTTTTAAGGCCTTCTCTTTAGGATCAGGTTCTGGAATACATACAAAATCACTTTTTTTTTCTTAAGAGAGAGTGGAAGGGAGGGGGAGAGACACAGAGAGAGAAACATCAATGTGAGGGAGACACATCGATTGGCTACCTTTCATAGTGCCCAGTCCCAGGGCTGGGGATGGATCCTGCAACCAAGGCAAGTGCCCCTGACCAGAATAGAACCCACACTCTTCAGTCAGGCGCTCTAACCACTGAGAAACCAGCCAGGGCACAACTTTGTTTTTATCATGTTTTATTAGTCAAAATAATTAAAAAACAGATCAAATTCAAGCAGTGGAGAAAAATATGCCACTTCTGGATAATAGGAGATGTAATATATTGTGGCCATGTTTTTAAATCTACCCCAAGTCTCTTCTAGGTACTTATCCCTTGTTTAAAATTTATCCTTTCTCCAAAATTCAAATCTCATTATGACATTAGACTCAGGCTCAAAGTCCTAATTTCATGATCTAAATCTGATCTAGATGTAGTTTGAACTCATTAGATGTAGTGTATCTAGTACAGCGGTTCTCAACCTGTGGGTCGCGACCCCTTTGGGGGTTGAATGACCCTTTCACAGGGGTCGCCTAAATACATCCTGCATATCAGATATTTACATTACGATTCATAACAGTAGTAAAATTACAGTTATGAAGTAGCAATGAAAATAATTTTATGGTTGGGGGTCACCACAACATGAGGAACTGTATTAAAGGGTCGCTGCATTAAGAAGGTTGAGAACCACTGATCTAGTACATTTCTGGAAGTGTGGATCTTCTTGAACCTGAGACCTGTCAAATAGATATGTTATCTTCCTTCCTCAGATATACTCAGAGATTAGACAGGACAGGATAACTACAATAGGTAATTCAATTTTAAGAAGGGAGGTCCAAAGATAAAATAGAAAAATCTTTATCTACTCTTACCAATAAAAAACAGAGGACACAAATAAATAAAATCTATATATATAAAAGGCTAAGCAACCGTCCAACTGTCCGACCAGCTAACCAGCTGGTAGGTATGACATGCACTGACCACCAGGGGGCAGACACTCAATGCAGGAGCTGCCAAGCTGTGGTGATTTGGCAGCGGCAGTTCTCGAGTGATGCACCCTGGATCCAGAGAGAAGGGAGTCCAATTCCTTGCGGGGCTGCATGATTCCACATTCAGCCATGGGTTACGTTGTTGCTGGGACACTTTTGGCCCTGAATCTGGTTCACTGCATACTTGCATTTGTGTTCCACACCCTGTAGGACAGCAACTTTGCAGAGTGCCCTCTCCCACTCCGGGACCCATCAGGGGATGTTGGCCTGCCAGTTTCGGCCCATTCCCCACAGGCCAGGCCGAGGGACCCCACCTGCCAGAGGGACCTCTCTCATTCCATAGATGCCCTTCAAGCCCCGGCATCACCCCAGGTGTGGCCGGCTGGGGAGGGACCACAGGAGGTTGGCTCCAGGGCGTGTCTGGCCCATCTCACCCAGTTCCGCCCTGCTGGCCATCTTCTGATTAATTTCCTTTCAATCTGCATGAATCCATGCACTGGGTCACTAGTAATAAATAAAAGAGGAAGCATTACAACTGATACCACACAAATTCAAAGGGCATAAGAGACTACTATAAACCATTATACTTTAACAAATTGGACAACTTAAGAGAAATGTATAAATTTCTAGAAACATATACCCTGTCAAGACTAAATTATGAGAAAATAGAAAATTAGAACAGACTAATTACTAGTAAAGAGATTGATTCAGTAATAATACACCTCCCAGCAAACAAAAGTACACCAGATGGCTTCACTGGTGAATTTTATCAAATATTTATACCAATTCTTCTTAAATTCTTCCCAAAAATAGAAGAGGAGGGAACAATTCTAAACTCATTTTACTTTTTTTAAATTTCTCTATTGATTAAGGTATTACATATGTGTGCTTTTGTCTGTGTCCATTGGTTAGGCTTATATGCATGCATACAAGTCCTTTGGTTGATCTATCCCCCTTAACCCCACCCTCCCCTACCTTCCCTCTGAGGTTTGATGGTCTGATCGATGCTTCTTTGTCTCTGGATCTGTTTTTGTTCATCAGTTTATGTTGTTCATTATATTCCATAAATGAGTGAGATCATGTGATATTTATCTTTCTCTGACTGGCTTAGTTCACTTACCATAATGCTCTCCAGTTCCATCCATGCTGTTGCAAATGGTAAGAATTCCTTCTTTTTTACCACATCATAGTATTCCATTGTGTAAATGTACCACTGTTTTTTAATCCACTCATCTGCTGATGGGCACTTAGGCTGTTTCCAAATCTTAGCTATGGTGAATTGTGCTTCTATGAAAATAGGGGTGCATATATCCTTTCTGATTGGTGTTTCTGATTTCTTGGGATATATTCCTAGAAGTGGGATCACTGAGTCAAATAGGAGTTTGGCCAGCATTATCCTTATACCAGAGCCAGATAATGATTCTGCAAGAAAAGAAAATTACAGGCCAGTATCCTGAATGAACACAGATGTAAATATATTCAACAAAATAGTAGCAATGGGAATTCAACAGTACATTAAAAGGATCATACACCATGACAAGTGTGACTTATTCCAGTGGTGCAAGGACAATTCAACATCTGCAAATCAATCAATATGATATACTATTTAATGAAATGAAAGATAAACATAAAATGATTATCTCAATAGATGCAGAAAAAATGTTTGACAAAATTCAACATGTAGTCATAGCCAGTTTGGCTCAGTGGATAGAGTGTTAGCTTGTGAACCAAAGGGTCCAGGGTTCAATTCCAGTCAAAAGCACGTACCTCATTTGCAGGCTCCTCCCAGGCCCTGGTTGGAGCATATGCAGGAGGCAACCAATCGATGTGTTTCTCTCACATCAGTGTTTCTCTCTGTCTTTTTCTCTCTCTTCCACTCTCTCTAAAAATCAATGGAAAAACATCCTCCGGTGAGGATATTTTAAAAAATTCAACATGCATTCATAATAAGAAACTCAACAAAGTGGCTATGGTGGGAATGTGCCTCAACATAATAAACACCATATATAACAAGCCCACAGCTAATATCATAGTCAATGGTGAAGAGCTGAAAGATTTTCCTCTAAGATCAGGAACAAGACAAGGATGCTCACTCTTGTCACTTTTATTCAACATACTACTGGAGATCCTAGACATAGCAACTAGGCAAGAAAAAGAAATAAAAGGCATCCAAATTAGAAAGGAAGAAGTAAAATTGTCTCTATTTGCAGATGATATAATATTGTACATAGAAAACCATAAAGACTCCACCCCCAAAAGATTGAAATTAATAAATGAATTCATCATCATTCATTTCCTGTACTCTGTCATACATAGTTAGCAGAAGCCAATTGTCATGTTCAACATTCTGCAGAGACTTGTCCTTTGCCTGAGCTATCATTGTATATTTTCTATTTTTCATGTTTACTCAGGTGACATTTTGCTAATTATTCACCTACTACACAACATGGATTCTATTTTTCCCAGATTCAAATAATAATTCTTCACTGCCTTTCCAGTCTTTCCTGGCTGTTTAATATTCCTCGAGTCTTTGCTAACAAATTCCGTACTGTTTTTCTAGCCTATGCCTGCTTCCTAGTTCTACAGACAATGTCACACCTTTTAGTGTTTTACTACAAAATCACCATGCTTCTACATACAAATTTCTGTATAAGTTATCTATAACTAAGTAATAAACTACCTCAAAACTTAGTGGCTTAAACTGAACAATAGGCCTTAACAGGAATGACTACATCTTGTTCCCTTATCCTCTATTTTGTGTTACCCATGAGAACCGCCCTTTAAAAATTTTCTACTGAACGCAGGTATCATGGTGCCATTAAGCTCCAGAAAATACCAACCCCCAGATGTGCTCGCTGAATCCCACTGAATCCCACTGAATCCTTAACCTTAACGTTGCTTAATTTAGCTTCTGTAACACACTTAGCTAAGCACAGCTTCCCCACCTTTGTTCTAACCAGGATGTGGTTTTTACCTTTATAAGCTAACCCGAGTTCATTTGGGGCCTCGAGGTTTTGAGAGACGTGGGTCCTCTCATGGTCGCCGACTTTTAAAATAAAGACTCCTAATTCGGCCCTTTGACTGTGGCATCTTCTGTCTGGCTGGCTGAATCCCAATCTAACAAAAGCAACAATCTTTTATGTAATTTACACCACATTTAAGGTAAAGAACATTTCCTTTACCCTAAAAGATACTCTTGCTCCTCTTTCCAGTCAATGCCCATCCTTGGCCCCAAGATAACTACTGATCTTTAGTTTATCACAATAGTGTAGATATGTATTTCCCAATGTTTATGTAACTCTGATCATATGATATATACTCTTGTGTCTGTAATCTTTCTCAGCATGATTTTGAAATACCATTTTTTATGTTCAAGAAACCCTATGAATACAAAGCAAACTACATCTAGATGCTATAAAATTGATGAAAATGTTATAGAAACAGCAAATCTTTAATTTTTAATTGTTGACACTATTACAGATGTCCCCCAGCTTCCCCCACCTTTGCCCACCTCCACCTAGCCCCTGCCACCTCTCCCTGGCCTTCATACATAGGTTGTGGGTTTGATCCCTGGTTAGGGCACATACAGGAGGCAACTGATCAATGTTTCTCTCTCACATCTCTCTCTCTCTCTCTCTCTCTCTCTCTCTCTCTCTCTCAAACTCTCTCTCTCTCTCTCTCTCTCTCTCTCTCTCTCTCTCAAATCAAGGAACATATTCATGGGTGAGGATTAAAAAATTATTGTAAATTAAATGTATTTTGAGATGAATGAACAAGAAATTTTAACATATCAAAATCTACAAGATGTAGTCACAGCTGTTTTTAAAAGGAAATTAATAGGAGTGCGGGAAAGGTGAAATAAAGACTGGTAATAGTATCCACTTCTCTATTAATGTAACAAGAACACTGGTTAAAAATTGTCAAAAAAAAAAAAAAAAAAGCTTTTCCAGAACTGTGGAGATTAACCAAAGGCTTGCAACAATCACTAGAGTGCTTAATTAAGGAAAATCGCTGAATTTCAGATTGGTGAGCTTTGTAGTGTTTTAACTTATTTTATTCGCATCCTCCTCTCCTCAGCTCCATGATAATTTTGGAAATAAATGGTTCAAAATCATAGTGAAAATCAGCAGTCTACAAGTCACTGGCATGGTCAGAATGAAGTTTAAGCTTTTGCAAAGACCTATTTTTCACAAATTGTCATTATTTGACTTGGCAGTTTCCTTGTAAACCCCAATGCAAGGTTTATTTTTATTTGATTGGATACATAGTCAAGTGGCAACAACATTTACCCTGGGGGTATTTGTTTAAAACTAAAGGTAGCAATTGTTTAAAAACACAGCTGCCTCAGATTATGATAACAGTTGGGCAAACAAGCAGCTGACCAAAAATAAATAAATAAATAAATAAATAAATAAA
>NW_005370332.1:2551856-2573725 GCF_000412655.1 Myotis brandtii
TAAATAAATAAATAAATAAATAAATAAAAGAAAAGATGAACACAGGAAACTTTAAAAATCTTTGATTTCTTCCTGGAAATCTACAAGGCCACATACATGTGTAGGGCTGTGTGTATGTCCAGGGTTGTGTATGCTGAAAAAGACCTCTGTAGGCTAAGCTCTCATCTCTGCTAACCTTGAGGTTCTGCACAAGCAAAAAGGGAAGGCCAAAACAGGGCCAATTGCTTAATTGAGTATTGAAGACATGCCACAATACACACAGAGACCCTAAGCAAGAAGACTTACTGGTTTTAGACATTTAAGGATATTTCTATATAGTCTAATTATTATCTGACCAGTAAAGTAACAAAACAAAAATGCATCCTGACCAGTTTGGCTCAGTGGATAGAGCGTTGGCCTGCGGACTGAAGGGTCCCAGGTTCAATTCTGGTCAAGGACATGTACGTTGGATTTGCGTACATCCCCTGTAAGAGGTGTGCAGGAGGCAGCTGATCGATGTTTCTCTCTCATCGATGTTTCTAACTATCCCTCTCCCTTCCTCTCTGTAAAAAATCAATAAAATATATTTAAAAAACCAGAAAAACAAAACAAAACCAAAACAAAAACCAAAAATGCATTTTCTGGAGCTGAAAATAAAATAATTGAAAGGATAACTTATTTTTGCATCCAATCTGCCAATCTCACTTTAATTGGTGAGTTTATTCCATTTATATTTAAAGTGATTACTGATTATGAAGGATGTACTTCTGTCATTTTGCTATTTTTTTTTCTATATGTCATATAGTTTTGGTTCTCAGTTCCTCCAATAATGCCTTTTTTCATGTTTGGTTTTCTCTAGCATAGCATTTTGATCCTTTCTTCATTTCCTTTTCTGTATATTTTTCAGTTATTAATGGTTCCAAGTAGATTATAATTAGCATCCTAAATTTATAACAATCTATTTTGAATTGATATGAAATTACCTTCAATATCATAATTAATTCTGCATCTAAACATCTCTTCTTCTTCTTTATATTGTTAATGTCATAAATTACATCCTGTTACATCATTTGCCCATAAATGTGAGTTTTTAATTATTATTTCATGCATTTGTATTTTAAATCATACAGAAAACCAAAAAAATTGCAAATAAGCAAACAAAAACCCCCACAATAATACTGACTTTCCAACAATAAAAGATAGTTTTTTTATACCAGTCACTAATATTTCTGAAACCAAGTAACAAAACAAAATATCTAAAAACAAACAACAAAATTTATTAGAAATGAAAAGATAAATTGACAAAACTAGATGAGTATGGCATATTTTCGTAAGTTTACTCATTCATAGATTATATTAAATATTAATAAAGTTATAATTAAATATGATATAATATAAATATTGAAATTTTTACATTAATTTTATAAAAGGTAAGAAATATTTACAATTAAATATTTCATTTACAATAATACAAGACTACATATTCCTTATAAATAAATACAAAAAGAAATGTACAGAACTTACATGAAGGTTGCTCTAACACTTTATTGAGGGACATTAAGAAAGAACCAACCAAATGGAGAGATGTAAATTATTCCTGCTTAGAAATATTGGCTGTCAAAATTTTCCATAATTCATAATTTTATGGAAGTACAATTAAAATATAAACTTTTTGGAAATAAAAAATGAAGTTCTTTTGGAAGAATATATACAGTAGATTAGATATGGGCATATTTACAAAGAGAAGAATGAGTAAGAATATCCTTTTAGACTTTAAAATCCTATATAATAAAAGCCTAATATGCTAAGTGTCCAGTTGTCTGTTCAACCAATCAAAGTATAATATGCTAATGATATGCTAAAGCCACTCAACCGCTCGCTATGATGTGCACTGACCACCAGGGGGAAGACAGTTGACTGGTCAACCAGTCGCTATGACTTGCACTGACCACCAAGGGACAGATAGGTTAGCTTGCTGCTGGGGTCCGGCTGATTGGGACTGAGTGAGATGGGCTGGACATACCCTGGAGCCCTCCTGCTGTCCCTCCCTGGCTGGCCAACCTCCTACATCCCTCCCTGGCCCTGATCATGCACTGGTGGGGTCCCTTTGCCTGGCCTCTGCCCTCTAGCAATCCAGGACTCCTCAAGGGATGTTGGAGAGCCAGTTTCAGCCCAATCCTTGGAGGCCAGGCTGAGGGACCCCACTGGTGCATGAATTCATGCACCAGGCCTCTAGTATATTATAAAACTACATATTTTGGAATTGGTGTTGAAATAGGTGGATAAATCAGAGGAACATCCTAGACATTTCATAAAGATACAAACAAGTATGAACATTTGGTATTAATTTTTTCATGTATCAAGTATTTATTGATCTCTTCCTGTTTAGCCATCATTCTTTAGGTACTGAGGATATAGAGGTTGAATATGAAGACAAAATCCCTCCTTACATTAAGCATATGATGATAAACAAGACAATAAACAACTATATAAACAAATCTATCATTTCAGGTGAAATTAAGTGCTATGAAAAATATCAGATTAAGAGTGTGATGGGTTAGAGTGGTATTTTAATTATTTAATTTTTTTGTTGATTAAATAACAAAATAACCTGAGTATATTTTTCTGTAGGGAGTGGCTCTAGGGTCAAGCCTTGGGCTGACCTGTGACAGGGCCACAAACAAGTCCCAGCCTGGAGGGCAGAGCTCTCTTAGCATAATTAAACCTGACCTTGTAGCCCTCCCTAATCCTTTCCCAAGTAGCTAATGGGCTGTGGGAGGTGCAGCAAGTGTTGCCAAAACAAGAACATTTGTATACATGTTAATCTACCCTTGTTTTAATCAGACTATAAAATAAAGCATCGGCTTGCAGGATGGGTCTTTCTGTGTTCTCATCCAGGCATGGGAGATCCACCGAGCCCCAGCTGAATTCTCTTGTCTGTCTTTTCTTCAATCCTTCACTGCCCCTCCTTAGGTTCACCCTTGGCCATGCTGGCATGGCACATTTTTCCATTGATTCTTTGAGAGAGTGGAAGGGAGAGAGAGGGACACAGAGAGAGGAACATCCTACCATACCCTGACCGGGTCCTGGGATCGACCCAGTCTGCAACCAAGGCATGTGCCCTTGACTGGAATTAAACCCGGGACCCTTCAGTCCACAGGTGGATGCTCTATCCACTTAACCCAGTAGTCAGCAAATTCATTCATCAACAGAGCCAAATATGAATAATACAACGATTGAAATTTCTTTTGAGAGCCAAATTTTTTAAACTTAAACTATATAGGTAGGTACATTGTTACTAACTTAATTAGGGTACTCCTAAGGCTTAGGAAGAGCCACACTCAAAGAGCCGCATGTGGCTCGCGAGCCACAGTTTGCCTACCATGGACTTAACCAAACAGGCTAGGGCAGTATTTTATTTTAGTTGGAGTGTTCCGGGAAAGGCTTCATGAGTGTGTAACATTTAAGTGGAGATCTGACCTAAGTAAAGGAGTGAGCCAAGTAATAGCAAACATTCAGGTACAAGTAATAGCAAACATTAAGGTCCTTTTGTGGGTATGAACTTGGCGTGTTCAAAGATTAGAGAGAATGCTGGTGTGGCTAGCAAGAGAAAAAGTGGTGAGAGATAAATCTCTGAGACAGGTGATACAAGCTTGGATGTTTCAATAAACTCAGCAGGTTTATTGGAAAATCATATGACACTAATTCCACAGGAATTACATGTTTATTTTAAATTCCAGGAGAAAATATCCTATATAATAGAAGGATAATATGCAAATCGACTGAATAGCAGAACAACTGGTCACTATGATGTGTACTGACCACCAAGGGGCAGATGCTCAATGCAGGAGCTGCCCCCTGGTGGTCAGTGTGCTCCCACAGGGGGAGCGCTGCTCAGGAAAAAGCCATCAGCTGTACATCTCCGGAGGGCTCCCGGACTGTGAGATGGGGCAGGCTGGGGTCCGCACCCCCCTCCCGGCACAAATTTCATGCACCAGGCCTCTAGTAAGTAAATATTAAAATTATCGTGGAATGAGCCTAGAATTTGTATTATATCAGTTACAATTCATAAAGGTTAAGACTGATAGATCTGTCTAACTAAAATTTCACAACTTCTATAAATTAAATACTGCATAAACAAATTGAAAAGCAAATGCACTAAAGAACATATTCACAAATGTGCATGACAAAGAATTCACATCATTAATATAGAGTAAGTAAGCTCCTATAATTCTATAAGTGATAGATAAGCACTCTGATTCAAAACAAAAGGGCAAATGACACAATTGATGACAATACAAGTGGACTTCAAAAAAGTGTAACTTTCTCTTTTGATTAGGGACCAGTGTGTACAGAGACACCACACACACTGCTAAACAATAGTTCAAATCAACACAATCTTTTGGAGAAAAGTTTGGCAGTATTTTCCAAAGGCCTTAAATGATTGCATTTCCAGGAGTTTATCCTAAATAATTATGAAAGTTTACAAGGATTTTAGCTCTAAAGATTTTTAACACAGTTGATATTCACATCTACAGAAAAATTGGAATAATAATGTTTAACATTAAGAGACTGAATAAACCATGACATGCATATGCCTATTCTAAGCAGGATAAAAATTATTTTGTGAAAGTATTCTTGCTTCTACCACCCTTCTCCACAATACATACACACTCTCCAGTCACATACAAATTTTTAAAAAACACACCATGGCACCATAGTTGTGCAGTCTTTATTCTATCTAATATGCTCTCTCCATCAATTTTTCTACTTAGTTTTGAAGACCCAGCACATACTTCTTTGGTGCACCCTTCCTTAACTTAGTTAGGTCTCTATGCTTTGAACTTCTATAGCACCTGTATACGGTATGTACATTTTTTCTACTATAAAATATATTAGATTGCATTGTGATAATTATATATGTGTCTCTCTCTATTCATCTTCTCTTTCAATTTGGAACTTCTAAAGGCAACTATCATATCTATCTGAATTGTTATTTTAAAAGTTACTAGAGTGCATAAATAAATAAATGCATTAATTAATTGATTGATCAGTGGCTGTAGTAACCAATGATAGTGCTCCATAAATCTATTTACTACTTGTGTCTGACAGGTATTCTTGGATTTTTCAGAGTTACTAAAACATCTAGTATGAGTTTAATCTTTCCCTCTTCCCAGTCTGACTCCCATCCCCGCCCACTGGACTTCTAATTAATCAGTCACCTCTAATATAAAATATGTCATTATATTGTGACAGAAAAAGAATAGTAAGCATTTCCTGCATTTATACTGAAATTCTTGTTGTTTTCATTATATAGATCTATTATGATAAAATGAAAAGAAATACTGTGAGGGTCACAGATATATTACTAAAAGGCTTTTGAAGACACAGATCCACATGATATAGTTTTGGAGCAATGGAGCAGGCATAAGGAACACAGTCCATTCAACCAAGAGTAACTTTACACTAATTCATCTCTTTACTTGTATTTCCTGAATCTTATGAAGAGGACACATAGTCTCCAGAAATGTATCTTAAAATTCTTTATTTCTTTCTCTCCTATACACTTCTCATACATCTCAACTATTCTCATACCTATTTCCTATCAATTCCCCCACTCTATGAAAATCTCCATCATCTTTCAGTCCTAAATACCAGTTATAGGTCTCCTTTTATTTTCCCTTACTTTTCATTCTCCATTGTGAAAGTGTAAAACCCACTTGGCAAGGCTGGACCCTCCTTTGAGGGTGTAAAAAAGGAAGAGACTAAGAGGCATATTCCTCTTTTTTAAAGGTAGTGGGAGAAAAAAAGCTGTGAATAATCAAACAGTAAGATTTTTTTAAAACTTGCCATAGTATGGGTTTGTGTGTGACCTTAAGAAAGTCACATAACCTCTCTGCTTTCATTTCCCCATCTGTACCTACTCCCACAAGAAAAAAAGAAAGCCTTTTAAAAATGGTGTACACATGCAGGTTGGTTTTATTATTATACAGAATGATCCAGGGTCAAAACCAGAAATATTTCAAGTATAAAATAGTTTTGATCTTTAATGACTAGAAATATTAGTCATGGTGAATATGTTTATATAATGGTTGGTCTGGGACCTTCTTTCCTACAAATAGCAAAAGTCAGAATTAAAATCATGAATCCTTTATTACTTATATAATGTTTAGTTCTTATTTGACATTTAAAAATCTGAAAGCTTTAAACAATCTTCTGTGATTACTTTTAAAACACCATTTAAATGCTCTACTGAGAATAACAAAACCTTTTTTTATTTGTCTTTCATAGAATCTGTAATGATATATAACTCTTTTTCAACTGGTTTAGATGTTCCTGGGATTTGGTGCCATCATGAGAGTTAGGCATTTTATCATTCAAAATCCTGAAAATAACTTCCAAAGAATTAGTCATCTGAGAATGGCACATTAAATTTCCCTTAATATAGCTTTAATCACATTTGGGACTAAATAAATAAAACTAAACAAGATATGAGCCCCTAAATAAGACCTGGAGCAGCAGAAATACCAGAAAGCTGTGAATCAGCAAAATCCTTACCTTTCTCCTTTATACTCTCCAAGAGTCAGCAGCAACAGCCTCATTAAAAAAGCCAACAGACAAAACCTTTGATAGAGTGGGATCTCCATCTGCTTGGAGAGCAGAGGGATCTCTGGAGTTTTCAATATAGTGATATATAGATATTGTGTTCTACATTTTCCCTACAATATTTTTGAAACACACACACACACACACACACACACACACACACACACACACACACACACACTACCCCCTATACTTCTAAATTACTTAACAGGGTTGTTTGGTTGAAGATTAACTCCTGAATTGCTTTTGAGAAAGTTGTTGCCATCAGCTTTCAAAAGATCTGTGCCTCTGAAAAGAGTTGCATGGCTGAAGGATGAATCATCCAGCTGGATCTCTTTGTGGTGATTTTCCCAGAAAACCATACTTAGAGAGGAGGAAAAGGGGAGGGAGTAAGTGATGAGTAGATTTTGGTCAAGCAGGGGGGGAGGATCTTGGAGATTTTATTAGGCCAAAATTAAAAAATAGAAATATGACTTTAGGCCCTTGAAATGAAAGAAAATTTTGTTATGAGCAGGGAGAGTTGTTCTGGTATATGCAGATGGGTATGAAGTATGGAGTGAGTTCTCAGAAGTGGCATAGAGTCTCTTACTAAGAGTCCAAAGGAGCTGGCAAGAAAGCTCCTCTTCTTAGTCACATCTGTGAATTCTGTATTAATCTGCAAATTTACTTTAAAATATAATTGCTTTTTTAGGCTAGGTAAAGGTGCAATCTGCTCTTGTATTTCTTATTATATGATTAAAGTGTTTCTATAACTTCTGTAGTATTTATATCTATAATTAAAATGTTTCATAGTTCTAGTTCTGGCTAAACAGGCATAGGCAATGTCATCATTTTGTAATTTATGAGAATGCTGAAAGATTTAATTCCATTAAGTATGATCATAAAAATCTGCCATCTCAAGATATAATGCAGTAAAGTTTCAATGTAATTTGAAGGGAATTAGGCGTGCATCCTTGTTATAGCTAATAAAATGTGTATATCAACAGTTCTTTGAAAGTTATGAAGAATGAACTTGAATATACCTTACTTTTAGAATTTTGAAACCCAGTGGCATTATTCAACTGACAAATTAATTAAATTACCATTAAGGCATTTGGTTTTCTGAAAGTCAAACTCTTTTGCTTATGTCCCTTAGTGGAAAAAATAATCTTTTTATGAAAATGGGGAGGGAGGCATATAAGTTCAAGATATGTAGGAAAAAATTTAAGCATACTTCTATCTTTTAATAAATGTACAGCCCCTGATCCAGAAACTTCACATACCAAAGTTCTGAGTGATGTTATAAATAAGATTGTTCAACAAGTCTGTAGATTATTGAGAATGGGGAAACATACCAAGATATTAGAACAGAGAACTGTCATGCCAATAGTCAATAAGGAAAAGAAAATGGATTCTTTACAGGCCAGAGGATATGTGTTCAAAGATGTACATGAATTGAGAAGGGGTCATGAAAGGGGCAATTTGTAAGCTCTTATAGAAAAAGCAATGATCTTTCGACTCTGCCACGAGGTTACCATGAAAAATCATGTAATTTATTTCCTTGATGAAGGAGATCATGGGAATTATATAAGCAAACTACCAGACCATAGTGTTTCACTTCTCTTTCCATACATCCTTTTGTGGCATTTGACACAATTTATTACTCTTTGATTACTTCTTGAAATACTCTTGCTCCATAATGCTACAGAAATGTTCCTACCCCTGACTGCTCCTTGCAACCTTTATAGTCTCATATACCTAAATTTTACCCTGAAATGATAGTATTCCTGCATTTGAGCCTCTGGTTGATTTCACTATGTTGGTTGCTTAAATTCCTACCAATTAGATAATGAGTTCCAGAGCTATATCTGAGACCCAGACATCTCCACCTGGATTTGCACAGGGAGTTCAAGCTCAACACATCCAAAATAAACTCAATTCTTTTACTCTAAATCTGCTGTCATTCCTGAATTTCCTGTCTCTATGAACTGAATTGTTTAGTTACCAAAGTCAGAAGCTGGGCATCATTCTTGACTAGTCTCTTGATAGGCTGAATCCAATTAGACACATTTTTTAGAAGAGATAAGCATAATATACTACACTGAGATTCCTAAACCCCCATCCAGAAAAGAAACTCAGCTATATATATAAAAGGGCACATTGTAGGGAGTGGGACTTAGCAGCAGTACCCAAAATTACTTTAATGCTTTTAGCTTATTTTTAAATTTGGTATGCACCAGTAGTTTGATGTGGCTACTGGAGAAGGTAATACTTCCTTAAGCAGCATCAACAGAAGGAAATCTAGAGTGAGGAGCTGATAGGTTCAATCTGTTCTTGATGCTACACTTAAATAATATTGCCAGGAAGTTAGGAATTGCTGTGGAAGAGAGAAGCCATGCTCACCATGCAAAAAATGGCAGGAATATTTTACAGGGCATTAAAGATCAAATGACCTTTAATAACCCTTTTAAGTCTGATTTCTATGAATGCATTACATTCTAGATTTTATATAATTACATTTAATAAAAATTTATTTGTATTTTATATATTTTAAATTTAAAAGTAATTATTATATTTTGATTTTACTTGTAGGTATTTTTGGGATCCAAGTTTCTACTGATAAGAATTTGTCAGTTCATCTGTTTTCGGATTTTGGATTCATGGAAGGACCTCCATATGCACTGTTGGAAGGGAGACAATTACATTGGAGACGAATGATCTTAGTTCACTTGATTTTTATTACCTTTCTGAGTCTTAGTTCCCTCACCTGTAAGATAAATCTCCAGTACCTGCCTCAAGGGCCATTAGGCTTCAATGAGATGACATATCTGAAAGGGCATGGTATAGAGTTGGCATTTAAGAAACACTATCTTTTTTTTTGCTTAATGGCCATAAAAACATTGTGAGGAATGGGAGAAAATCTCCTCATAGCAATAGGAAGTCTGGGACCTGGGTTCAGATGGATCCGTTTGTCTTTGGTGCTTTGCCTTCTAAGGTGTTCCTTGTCCTTACACATTCCTTCCAGTCAACCTCTACTTTAAAAACAGCAATTTAAAAAGTAATAGAAATGCCTCATACATGGCCTTATCATACATAACTGTACTATCTATATATATAAAAGCCCAGCCACTGTTACAGCAGAACGACTGAATGACCAGAACGACCAGTCACTATAGTGTGCACTGACCATCAGGGGGCAGATGCTCAATGCAGGAGCTTCCCCTGATGGGCAGTGTGTTCCCACAGCAGGAGCACTGCTCGGCCAGAAGCTGGGCTCATGGCTGGCGAGCTCAGCGTTGGTGGCGGGAGCCTCTCCTGCCTCCGCAGCAGCACTAAGGAGCAATGAGACAAGCAGTAAGGAGTGAGCAGGTGGGTGATAAGGACTTAGCAGGAAGGCAGTTAGGAGCGAGCAGGCGGGCGGTTAAGAGTGAGGGGGTCCCAGATTGCAAGAGGGCATAGGCTGGGCTGAGGGACCCCTCACCCTCATGCATGAATTTCATGCATCAGGCCTCTAGTTTCTACTTTAAGCAGGGCAACTGTTCGACTGTAAGGGAAAGGCTGATTGTGAAATTATAAAAGACAAAAATGAAAAGAGTTGTGATGGGGTGGGGTGTGATGGGGGCATAGGAAAATGAAGCAGAGAAAATAATTTCAATTTGATTCAATGGGTGAAAGAATCTCTTGTAGTTTATTTAAGAGGGGATAAATGTAAATAAAATTACATTTGGGAAGGTTAAGCATAGGAATAGAAAACAAGATTGGCTGGAGCAGAGGGAGAGACACTAGACAGAGAAACTCAACAGAAGGCAGAGATTATTCTAGACATTATGCCTAGAATAATATAGGCAGGGGATGACAACAACCTGACTGAAGGATGTGGCTGTGGAAATGAAGATTGAGGGACAAGGCAAATAAAAGATAATCTCCCATAGAGGGAGAAGACAGAAAGATGAAGTGAATTATAACTTCAGATGCTTGCTTCTAACAGATCTGACAGACTCTGACATGAATGAGAAAACTTCCTGAAGATATTGCCTTGTCTCTTCTGTTTCCTCTTGCCACCTTGAATTCATTTAGTTTTATCCTTTATGCCTCACTTGAAGGCTTCTGGAGATAGCAAAGGAAGAAGAAGTGGCTACTTTTTCCCCCCATTGCTGATTTCAATGGGTTACCTCAAGTGTCACTAGTCAGCCTGCCACCATTATTTCTAGCATATGGAGTGGCAAATAGACCAATCAGCCAATATAGGTCAGATTGTTTGGCTTGGGGGCAAAATTGCATTGTCCCTGTTACCCAAGAGCTAAGGTCTGATTAATGTCTTCTATATTCAGTACAGGCACATGGGGATGAAAAGGATCTGAAGGGCAGGAAGTCCAAAGTGAATTTTGGTGTGGGGATATAGTAAACTTTATTAATTTGTTGCTCCATTAAAAAAATTGTGAGGTGTTTTTTTTTCTTCACTTTTCTTTCTTTAATTTTATTGTTTTACATAGAGGAGAGATATAACCACAGACACAAAATCAGCATTATGACACAATATATAGTCTCATTGAAAGCCCAGTTATCACAAAGCAGCATTTAAAATGAATGAAAAATTGGAAGGAAATACTTCCACTAGTATTTATATTTGAGAACATTATTATTCTGTTTTTAAAGGGCTAAACAGGTTATATTTCACACATAGGCAGACACCTTAATTTTGGGCAGCACTTATCACATAGCCACCATAGTCACTGGGTCAGGACTCATTTTTAATGATGAAGGCCATACATGAAGTTAAGCACTGACCTAGGCAATATATGTGAGTGAAGTTTATTTTTCTTTCTTTTAATTTTTTTGCTATTGTGATTTAATGGTTTTTCTTGGTCATTAAGGGAGGAGTTTTTGTTTCCTGTCTCCTCTAAGATATTCTGAAATGGCCATAAAATAGAGTTCCCAGCTTTGTTGGAACAAAAATACCAATAGGTATGTTTAGGCTTTCACTGAACAACTCATTGTAGGATAAAGATTTATATGTAGAAAATAGTCCACAAACTTAATCATTCACCTCAACAAGCCAAAGGGTGAAATAGCCAAAAATCACTGTTAAACATGCAAGATAAATAGATATATTGTGAAAGGAATACTGAATGGCGAGGATATGACAAATCTGAGATCAACACCTTCAGTTCTACCTTTGAGATATCCTTTGTATGTTAGCCTTCATTTTAAGTCACATTGATGCTGTTTTAGTGTAGGCCAGGCAGCAAAGTTTTAATTCATTATCTTAGGCAATGAGCTTCAGACTAAAAGTGACAGGAGCCAAATCAAACTAGCATAAGCAAAAATAAGGAACATTATTACAAGGAACCAAAGTCAAGGATGAATGCTGGCTCCTATGAAGGATAGAGAACCAAGAAGGAACTTGCTATTAGGAATCAAGGTAACTTCCCCTGTACTAGCTCTCAGACTGTTTTCTCCCTTTGAGCCATCTTCTCATGTCTCATGGGCTCTTTTGAAATTCTGTCTTTGTGCCTGTTTCATGTGTCTTTGCAGATTTACTTTTTCTCCATCTTCCTGCAAAGATAGCCAACCTACAGCTTCTAGGTTACCATATCCTCAGTTTAAGTACTCAGTAGGGATGGATATCTCTGAATACCAATTTAAAATACTCAGGAGAGACAAATTTATTTATATCCCCTGGGTCATGTGTCCACCTTTAATTAATTGCTATGGTCTGAGGTGGGGGTGGACAGAGTCACATCTATAATAATAAAGTGCAATATGCTAATTAGACCAGACAGCCAAAGGACCTTCTGAATGTCATTCCAGACATCTTCCAGATGAAGCTGCGGTGGCAGAGGCTGAGGTAGAAGCGGTTAGAGGCGATCAGGCAGGCAGGCAGGCGAGTGGTTAGGAGCCAGCAGTCCCGGATTGCGAGAGGGATGTCTGACTGCTGGACAACCCCCAAGGGGTCCCAGATTGCTAGAGGGTGCAGGCCGGGCTGAATTTCATGCACCGGGCCTCTAGTAGAGAAAATAAAAAAAGATTCTCCCTCCCCCATGTGGAAGGACAGTGCGCAGAGTAGAGAGGTTGATATCTTCGGAGATGTCTGCTACAAAAAAAAAAAAATGAGATAGAAGTTTCATTTGAGGCATTCAGCAGGTTTATGGCACAATAAAAATGATGTTGGAGGAACAGAATGTTGAACTGGATAAAGGTGACCCTTTTGGTAGTGTTGCTATTGTTTTGAAAGTGTTTTTAATTAAAAATATTAAAAACACAAAATATGTAAAATTGCAAAAAATTTCACTATTTTTGGAGATGTAATAAAATAAGAAATATGTCACTTCTATCCCTTTAATACATTTCCTATGCCAATACACAGACAGACACATACACATGTTTGTGTGCATTACACAGAATATTGGGTAGCAGTTTTATGCGTAATCTACCATACTGTTTCTAAGTGAGGGTGATTTCAATAAGGCATATTTACTTGTTTTGCCCCTTTCTTCCTTAATTCAAGAGCCTTGAATGAATGTAAAGTATGCTCTGAAAAAGGCAAGTAATCTCTGACCATTGAAAGATTGGGAGATGATACCTCTCCTATTGCTGTGCCCACCTTTGTCAGGACACCAACTCCTGTGGATCTCACATAAGTACAATTTTGCATTATGCTAAGTGAAATAAGCCAGTCAGAGAAAGGTAAATACCACATGATCTTACTCATTTGTGGAATATAGAGAACAACATAGACTGATGAACAGGGAAAGATCCAAAGACAGAGAAACAGCAATCAGACTATCAATCCCCAGAGGGAAAGTAGGGGAGGATGGGGGTAAAGGGAAGAGATCAACCAAAGGACTTGTATGCATGCATATATGGGGGGGATGAGGACACATTTGTAATTCCTTAACTAATAAAGAATTTAAAGATAAAAAAAGAAATATCCAAAAAAAGTACAATTTGCTTACAAATGAACAGAACCTTATATTAAAATAAAATTAATTTGATTTGATTATATTTTTTCTTATAAATTTTGACTGGCTGTGACCAGACAATAGGTTAAAGGGGACATGAATTTATAGTCTCCCATATGAGAGGTGGAAGACTGAGGAAGTTAAAAGATGCTTTCTGTAGGACATCTCACATTATGGAAATAGCTGCTTTCAGATAGACCTAGTTTTAAATCTCACCTCTACCAGAAAGTAACACTGTGAACTTTTGGCAAAAATTTGTTTAGAGTTTGGTTTTAACATCTGTAAAATATACATAGTAATGTTTTATGAGCACTGAGTTAAAATGAAAAAAAAAAGCCAAAACAATCAAACAGCGTGGTACTTGTCACTTAGTAAGTGCTCAAAAACTTACTGCTATAATTTATACATTGTTGGTATTTGGTATTTAATTTATTAGGTTTTCTTTAATAGTGTTATTGTGTTGTAGGCATTGTTTCTTGATGGAAAAGCTTTGATTAGATTGATGGCAAGGGTTAAGAACTCTTTCTTGAAGTCTTAACTTGGAAAGAGTGCCCTTCCAAGTTAACATTAGCCAAAATAAGAAGAGGCATTTCGAACCTCCTGTGGGATAGTAGGATATCAGAGGTGGGAGGACTTTTAAAGTTCATCTAGTTCAATTTGCTTACTGTCCAGAGGTAATGGTGACATAAAAGAAGGAAAATTGACCTATCCAACTACACAGAAGTGTTGTATTAACTCCTTTTGAAGCACTCCTTTTCCTGGATTTCTATAACATGACACTCACCTGGTTCTTCTCCTAGCTTCTCAGTTTCCTTTGCAGGTGTATTTTCCTCTGTCTATCTGTTAAATGCTGGTGTTTCTCAGGATTCTGACTCAGGCTCTCTTCTCTTCTCAATCTACACACCATTTTTTGGTAATTGCAATTAGTTTTTTGGATTAAATTATTTTCCCTCTACTGATGACTTCCAAATCTACATTTTAAGTTCAGAACTTTTTCCTTATGTCCAAATATCTATTTTACTGTTTCACAGATACCTGCATACCAACCTGTCTAATATTGAACTAATTGTTCTACCAAGAGGCTACTCTTCTTTCTATGTACCTTATTTCAGTATGTGGCACCAAATACTGAAGCCAGTTGACCAAATCAGAAACCTGAAAATTATTCTTGACCCTTTCTTTTCCCTTACTGCCCCTGTCCAACATCTAATTTGTCTCTAAGATCTGTGAGGACTAGTGTAGCCCATTATCATCTCTTGCCTCTATCACTGCAATCACCCTAATTGGTCTCCTGGCATACATATTAGACCCTTTCCCCATAAATCTTGGACTCTAGCTAGAGTGATACATTCAAATGCACAAAATGGTCACTTATCTGCTTAAAATTATCCAGTAACACCTGTTTCTCTTGATAAACCCTCAACTCCTTAAATGACTTTACAAAGGCCTGCACCATCTACTGGTACTTATCTTGCCAGTTTTTATTCCTTTCCTTGTCCCATTCTATATTTTCTATGCTTTATTCAAAACCTATTACTTTTTATTTCCTTAGCACAAGTGTCTAGCACATATTAGGTGCTTAATAAATGCTTCCTGATTAAATTAAGAAATCAATGTATCCTGACACAGTTCAAAACAAAAAAAATTTTTTTGCTATATTATCCTGGTATTTATACAGGGCAAACCTAATATTTTATATATTTTTCCTTTTCTACTCTGCTCTGTGTTCATTTTGCTGCTTCCTAATTAGCATGCTTGAACACCCAAATAGTTCTGTACCTTTGGGTCTTCAGTTCTAGGCTCATTAGTCTGCATTTATCAGCTCTATGAAAACAATAGTGAAAAGTTATCCTGGAAACAAGTAATGAAACAAGCTTATCTCTTTGATAAAATAATTTTCCTTTATATTATTTTATATGTCTTGTGATTTAGCATTATGAGAAAGCTGTGCTTTGGAACATAAATAAGGTCATTCTGACTTGAACAAGTCCATGACTCAAATTACTCCAGCCCATTAGTTAGCCTGGGAGAATATTGGTGAGAGCTGTCTTCTGAATTTGAGTTCAGAGATTTCTGCATCTAGTAACCAACTTCTATTACATTTTCTTTTGAGACTTGCCACTATGAAATTCTATGAGAGTTAATGACTTCTTTCCTTCTACTGTAAGACTTTAATGATCTTTCAAATTATTGACCTATTGTAGATTATGAAACTATTTTTACAGATTGAAAATGTAAAATGGAAATAAAGTTTAAAAGGTATTTATTTTTTCTTGCCTTCATAGCCCATGGTCATGACTATCAATCATGAATGTGCATGACAATGCAGGCTGCCCACTACAAGGTGCTTGGTTCTGCTCCCCACCCCCAGCCTTCTTCTTCTTCCTTCCTCCATTTTTATGCAGCACCTTTACATCCCCAGCATCACTTCCTGATGCAGTGCCTTTTCTCCTTGTTGCTGTTCCTCAATATGATGAATTATGTGTGTGTACATGTATGTGTATGTGTGTAAATGTGCTTGTGTGTGTGTTGGGGAGAAAGGGAGAGCAGTGAGAAAATCAATGTCTTCAACCAGTACAAATTTGTAAGCAAAGACAGAATATATATATACTTCTCATTCTTGCACATAAAGAGGACATAAAATCCAGCATTATCAGAGCCCAAGGAAACTTAGAGAACATTTGGATTCTGACATGGGGTAAATGAGGCTCAGAAATGTGAAGGGACTTGCATGAGCCAGAGCGCTAACATGCCACAGTTTTATGTACAGAGGGCACAGAAAATGTATCCTGCTAATGTGGTAAATGCATCTTTAGGTCAATGGACTTTTCTGCGAATGAAGGTGAGATGAATACATGATTAGAGAGTAAATAGTTATAAGAGCTGCATTTCAAAGTTTGGGTGGAGGGTGTGACCTGTAGTAAAATCACTCCCCTGTTTGTGCCCCTATTAAAATGCCTATAATTGCCTTACACTTGCTTTGATATTGTCATGAGCTCTGCCACAAGTGGTGACCATCACACTTTGAATTTCCCAGAGAGGACCTTGAGCTTTAATAGAAGATGCTACATACATACAAGCAGTGAATGAATACTAGTAAGTGTCTAAGTAGGGTGACTCTGCATCATGATTTGCTCAGGACAGTCCTAACATATGCATTTTGTCTGAACATCCCATCTGGTTTGTGCACTCTCTCACTGTCAATAATGTGCCAATTTGGACAAATTATATGATCACCCTTTTTATAAACCACATGAGAAGAGAAACAGAATTCTCAACTTAGTTTTAACTGCTCTAATGCTCCAGAACAGGTTACGCTTGTAATTAGTCTGCAAAGTGCTAAGAAACAATTTATTATTAGTTCTTATAAACATAATGCACTCTATGCCTATATAATCTCCTCAGTGCAGTCTTTCAGAGTGCTTTATGAAGCCTCACATTTTTGTAACATTTGTGATATTACTCCCAAATTACCGATGACATCTGCAGCAGAGAGGTTAAATGATCTGTGCAAGGTCACACATCAATTTAGATGGTGGCAAGCCTGGAAACATTATGGCCGTTATAATTACTTAACATAGTAATATCCTTTCTCTTCTTACAACTCTGTGAGCTGGGTCGACTATATTTTAAAACAAACATGAGAAGTTTAACAAGCATTCACAAATATCCTCTGTAAAAATAATTGCAGTCTCCAGACCGAGATACAGTCTCTTTGATGATCCTAGCTAACACCATTCTTCTAAGGGCTCCACTATACAACATGCTGCTCCTGCTCCTGTTCTACATATAACCTTACCCCTGCTTTACTTCAATAAACTAGACCATCAAATGGTAGAAGATTCAACTTCTTTCTTGCAAGAATACACTTTTATGCATCCTAGTCCATTTTTACCTCCTGGACAACTACAATTCATTCTTAAAAACTCAGCCATAGAAACCATTCATTTGTTTACCCCAAACTGATTTGGGTGCTCTTACTTCATGTATTTACAACATGCTTTATTATACCTGTATCATAGTTCTCATCTCGACAAGCTCCTTGAGGGCAGGAGGGTGTCTTAGGTATCTTACTCATCTCTGTATCTCCAAAGCTTTGCAGTTTCTAACATACTAGAGGTCCAATAAATTATTTTTAAATTAATTAAAAAGACATTTTGAATTGTAAGTAAAGTATGTACCTTCGTGGACTTCAGCCACTTGAGTTGTATTTTTTTACATTTTTAATTTATACTATTGCAATATACTATTTGTAAAAGCTTAGAATGTGCTTACTGACCTAGAAGTTGTACATTTTGTATGCTTATATAAACACTAGAGGCCTAGTGCACGAAATTCGTGCATTTGGGGGGGGGTGGCCCCCTCAGCTTGGCCTGTGCCCTCTCGCAGTCCAGAAGCCCTCAGGGAGCGGGCCTAAGCCATCAGTCAGACATCTTTAGCACTGCCACGGAGGTGGGAGAGGCTCCTGTCACCGCTGCTGCGCTCGGCAGCTGTGAGCCTGGCTTCTGGCTGACTGGCACTCCGTCTGTGGGAGCACATTGACCACCAGGGGGAAGCTCCTACATTGAGCGTCTGCCCCCTGGTGGTCAGTGCATGTCATAACGACCAGTCGTTCTGCTGTTCGGTCGATTTGCATATTAGCCTTTTATTATATAGGATTGATTTATTTGGAAAAGAAATCTAATAAGTTTATCTGACTTTAAAATTTACTGCACCCTTTGAGCCAATTTTAAATTTAAGCTACTTGTCTCAAAACTTAGTAATTATTTTTCAAGAGATCCTACAATGTTTTTAAAAATCAAGGTAATGAAATGAGAAATTTTGCTTCAATTTAAAATACCCTGATTGTGTTCTCAATTGAAAAGTTATTTTAAAACAATTTAGGCTACACAGATTTTCCCTCCAGGTAACTAAAACAAAGCTACTTGCTATATGATATTTAATGAGTAAAATATTGGATGTTAAACATTTCAGGTTTTGTCACCAAGTGACTGGATCAGTTCTTCACATCAGTAGCTTTTTAGATATGAAATAATGAACACCTCATTGACTTTAGGTAGTTTTAACATTTACATATATTTAGTCTACTTTGTGTCATTTTCAAAATTAGATTTAAACTCATAGCTCTGAAAGAAGATCAGAATCAAAGTTGAGTGGGTACCTATTATCTACATGACCATAGCTTTAAAGACACATATTTTGAATCATTTATTACATCTTTATTCTACCATAGGTTATTGACTGCCTTTCTGTGGCTGTTCATCAGTCTTGATGTAATGATGATTACAATGCAGCAGTTTCACCAGTCAGCTATTCTGTGATATAAACTGGAGTCTGATAGCATTGTTAGGACCCACTATAGGATGCATATATGCTTCAGAATGCAATAGAATACTTCACATCATAAAGCATGGACTTAAGATATTAAAGTCAATTTGGAAAATAGGTTAACTGACTCTATTGACTACAAATTTGGAAAAAATACTCAAAGAGCCCAGGTTAATTTGTTTCTTTTGCAGAAGCCAATAAGTTGCCACAAGAAAAAGTTTCATAACTTGATCACAGTGAATTTCTTCTCATTTAAGAATAGAAATTAAATTTAAAGAAGTATTTCATGGATCATTTTGCTTTCTGTTTCTAAAAGTCCTTCTAGGACAGGAGAGAGCAGATATCCTTTCCCATATTACAATTTGGTCTTGGTGAACCACTAATTCACAATATTGCTATTAATTATGAATTATCTCTAGTCAGAAATAAATTTGTCTAATTATAATAAATATCTAATCTTATTAGATAAAGACATTTGGAAATTGTGATGTCATAAAGTTCAGCTTAGGCAAAGATTTAACCTATTTATATTGAGCAAAAGGTTTAAATAAATTAATATGTTTATGAATCCTAGCAATATAGATATTGAAAAGATTATTCTTAAGAATGGTAGTGGGGAGCCCAGCCAGCTTTGCATAGTGGTTGAGCGTCAAGCTATGAACCAGGATTCCCAGTCAGGGCATCTGCCCGTGTTGCAGGCTCAATCCCCAATGTAGGGCTTGCAAGTAGGCAGCCAATCAAGGATTCTCTCTAATCATTGATTTTTCTATCTCTTTATCCCTTTCCCTTCCTCTCTGAAATAAATTGAAAAGTTAAAAAACAAAACAAAACCAGAATGGTGATAGGTAACGGGAAGATTTTACCAGACTTGCAAGCTAACAAATTAGCCTGCTACAATTTCACTGATGCTGATAGGAGACATAAAACTGCTGGGTCAGAGAGAAAAGACTGTTACTGATGGCACAGCAAGCACCATGAGCATCATGTTCACCTCAGTTCCCCTTACCCTCTCCTCAAGCTCCACAAGAGTAACCTAGGGTGGCCCACATAGTGGGTTTATATCACACTTGAAGAACCCAAAGCTTAGAATGCCCTACTCTTTTATAATCAACTAGAGGCCCAGTGCTCCGTGCACTGGTGGGGTCCTTCGGCCTGGTCTGCGGGGGGTCAGGCTGAAACTGGCTCTCTCACATCCCCCGAGGGGTCCCAGATTGTGAGAGGGTGGTTCTTGGGTGGTGCACCCTGGAATCGGGCTCCCTCCTCTCAGGTTCCAAGTGCGTCACCCAAGAATCACAGCTGCCAAGTCACCACAGCTTGGCAGCTCCTACATTGAGCGTCTGCCCCCTGGTGGTCAGTGTGCATCATAGATACCGGTTGAATGGTTGCTTAGGCTTTTATATATATAGATTGTACGAAAACCTGCCCCAACGTGTTAAAGGAAGACATTTTTGTCATACTGGACAGTAAACAAACCTGCCCTTTGTTGTGGAGGGAGACACTATCTTTATCTTCCAAAGATATTAGCTGTACAAACATCTTTGAAAGGATAGTTTAGAACAACAGTTCTCAACTTGTGGGTCACGACCCCTTTGGGGGTCGAACGACCCTTTCACAGGGGTTGCCTAAATACATCCTGCATATCAGATATTTACATTATGATTCATAACAGTAGCAAAATTACAGTTATGAAGTAGCAACAAAAATAATTTTATGGTTGGGGGTCACCACAACATGAAGAACTGTATTAAAGGGTCGCGGCATTAGGAAGGTTGAGAACCACTGGTTTAGAACAAAGGCAATCAGTTCTTCTGTTCATAAGACATACAGAAATGCAATAGACCCATGGAGAATTATCTCCCTGCAGACATTTATTAATCATATTTATTTCAAATTGCTATTTTAAAACCCTGAAACTGTAGTACAGATAACTTGGTTCTTATCAGATATTACCAAACAACAATTTTTAAAAGTATGTGAGCCCCTATTGCCTCAGACAAGCTGTTTGTCAGTTACACTTTACATGATGGGTCCCTAGAACATTTAAATACTTGTATTGCCTTTGGAAGGTCATATAAATCTCCTGAAGGCACAATATGGCTAATGGCTTATATTAGTGGCTCTGCATGGGACATTCACTTTCATTCTGATGATGCAGCTGCATCACAGTTTAACTGAGTGATTTTGAAATCCTTAGCCAAATCGCTTCTTTCAAAGGTCATGTTTACACAACAGCTGACATTTTGAGATGTAAATTTAGAGATATGGATGAAGATGTTAGTTTGTTGATATAGAAATCCATTTCCTAATGCAGATTTTGACAGCTTTTCTTTAATAGGCTTGGTTCTGTTGGATCAAAGGCAGATTTTGATGCAAAAGTCTTTTGATGGCTTGTCAGGGTTTTGTTTCCTTTTGGCTATGTGGTCAGTACTCCTTGTTTCTATTTATTTATTTTTCCATTTTTTATAACTTTATTGTTGAGAGTATTTTGTATCTTTATTGTTGATGTCCCGCTTCCTCTTTTCCCCCCATTGCCCTCCTCCACCCGTATCCCATCCCACCCCAGGCTTTCACCACCCTATTGTTTGTGTCCATGGGTAATGCATAAATGTATATAAATTCTTTGGTTAATCTCTTTCAGCCTCCACCTGTCCTTCCCTCTGACATTCATCAAACTGTTCCATGTTTCTATGCCTCTGGTTCTATTTTATTCATCAATTTATTTTGTTCATTAGATTCCTTATTTGTTTATTTTGATTTTTTGATTCAATTGTTGATAGATATGTATTTATTGCCATTTTATTGTTCATATTTTTATCTTTTTTTCTTCTTCTTCTTAAAGAAGGCCCTTGAACATTTTATATATATACATACTGAGTGTACAGATGATTATGACCACCTGACGTTTGTAGGCAAATTAGCTGTAATTTCGCTCTGAAGTTGCTAGAGGGCCAGACCATTATAAATAGGGAAGCAGGTTGTTTACCACGACAGTAGAAGTGATTTTTTTCTGAAGAT